>NC_143016.1:141408410-141577160 GCF_055824585.1 Amblyomma mixtum
GAGGGAACACTTGAAACGACATTCTTCGTAATGGAAGACGACGTACCCGTGACTCTTAGCGGCTCAGTCGCCGAGAAGCTGGGTTTGATTCGCCGAATTGCTTCACTGGAGCACCAAGAGATGTACGACGTAGTCAAGCCGTATGAAGACGTCTTCTCCGGATTAGGCGAGCTCAAGGGTGTCGTCTACCACGTGAAGCTCAAGCCAGGTTCCCGAGGAGTGGTCAAAGCAGCACGCCGGATTCCGTTCGCAGTCGAGGACAGAGTAAAAGCGGAACTGGACCGTATGGAAGCAGCCGGAGTAGTTTCCAAGGTGACCGAGCCAACCGAGTGGTCCAGCCACATGGTTACCGTCATAAAGAACGACAAGGTACGCATATGTCTCGATCCATCTGATTTGAACAAAGCGCTGCTGAGGGAACATAATCCTATGCCAACGCTAGAAGACATTGCACCGTCTCTGTGTGGAGCACAATACTTTTCGACTTTGGATGCCGCTACGGGATTTTGGCAGATAAAACTGGATGAGGAAAGCTCCAAAATTTGCACAATGAGCACTCCGTACGGTCGTTACAGGTTCCTACGTATGCCTTTCGGCATTTCTTCGGCTCCCGAAATATTTCAGCGCGCCATGCACAAAGTACTAGAAGGTCTCACTGGCACAGCAGTCGTAATGAACGACATTCTAGTCTGGGGTGGCACTAAAGAAGAGCATGACGCAAATCTTGTCAATGTGCTGACAAGATGTCAGGAGCACAACTTGAAATTGAACAAAAAAAAGTGTAACTTCTTGCAGGAATCCGTCAAGTACCTAGGCCACGTGTTAACGCGCGACGGGTTGAGCCTGGATCCAGGGAGACTGGAAGATATTTTTCACGTGCAGGCCCCTTGCAACCGGAAAGAGCTACAGACATTCTTGGGTATGGTGAACTTCGTTTCCCGCTTCATTCCTAATATGTCAACGTTCACAGCATCGCTCCGAGAACTTTTGAAAAAGAATGCTGCATGGGTTTGGGAAGACAGACATCAAAAAAGCTTTGAAGCACTGCGCGAAGCACTAGCAACGGCTCCAATATTGGCATATTACCAGAAGGGCAAACCAATCACCCTATCTGTAGGCGCCAGCCAAAACGGAATTGGCGCTGTGATAATGCAGGATGGACACCCCTTAGCTTACTCATCTCGCTCGCTGACAGAAGCGCAGCAAAGGTACGCGCAGATAGAGAAAGAGATGCTAGCAATCGTCCACGGCTGTGAAAAATTCAAGGACTACATTTTCGGGCAGCCAGAAGTCATTGTGGAATCTGATCACAAGCCGCTCGAAATGATTTTCAAGAAGCCATTATGCCAGTGCCCTCTCTGCCTGCAGCGTATGCGTCTAAACCTGCAAAAATACCATATAAATGTCAAGTATTCTCCGCGAAAACAACCGTTCATCGCTGACGCGTTATCACGTTTTCCTAATAAAGCACAGCTCGTAGAACATTGCGCGCATTTCCACGTTAACACTATCGCTTGTCTTCAAGCTTCAGACAGGCGCCTGGAGCAAGTTCTGCGGGAGACGGACCGTGACCCAAGCATGGTGAAACTTCGCCAGTATGCAAGCACAGCGTGGCCCATTGACAAGGCTGACGTCACTCCCGAGCTACGCAGCTACTGGAGCTTCCGCGACGAGCTGCATACTAAATCCGGCCTTGTGTTCCGGAGCAATCGCCTTATCATTCCTGCCAGACTGCGCAGTGAGGTACTGGCTCCTCTTCATGCTGCGCACACAGGAGCAGAAAAAATGAAGGCACGCGCCCGAACCGTTGTCTTCTGGCCAAGTATAAACAGCGATATTGAAGAAGTCGCTCAACGCTGTCAAACATGCCAAAAGTACAAATCAAGAAATGCGCGACTACCGCTGTTAAGTCACGAGATACCAACTCTGCCCTGGGAGTCAGTAGGAGCTGATATTTGTCATCACAACGGTGCCGAGTACTTAGTTGTTGTTGACTTCTACTCTTTCTTTTTTGAAATCAGGCTTGTGCAAGCGCCGTCAGCCAACAAGGTTATTGCAGCATGCAATGACATCTTCGCAACACATGGCTACCCAAGGCGACTTTGCACAGACAACGGACCACCCTTCAGTAGCCAACAGTTCAAGGATTACGCCGATAAGATTGGCCTGCAACACGTCCGGTCTAGTCCCTACTATCCCCGCTCGAATGGAATGGCAGAAAGAGCAGTACAGGAAGCTAAGAAGCTGTTAAGGCGGTTCCGTTTCGGCAGCACTGAGTTTTGTGCCGCATTACTTGAGTGTCGAAATTCACCTCGTGACTCTTCTCTGAAGTCCCCTGTGCAGAGGCTCATGGGCCGACAGACAAGAACTCTGCTTCCTGTACCAGCCAGCCACCTACAGCCACAAACAGTGCCACCCAAGACCGTGCGACGAAGGCTAGAAGACATCAGGAGCAAGCAACGCTGCTTCTACAACAGAGGTACACGGCCTCTTCCAGAGCTTCGCACTGGCTCGACCGCAACTATGTACAACGTGCCCTCAAGATCGTGGTCCCCTGTCATGGTCGTACAGCGGGCTGAGACTCCTCGGGCCTACATCGTCAAAACGGAAGAGGGTCAACAGATTCAGCGCACAAGAGAACACCTCAATCCGGCTCCTCCTCCCTCGTCTCCAGACCACGAGACTCCCGCGCCGCTGCCAGCTGTGGGAGTCCCAGACACTACAGGGACATCCGAATCTACACAACTCCGCAGGAGTGAACGGAAGCGCCAACCACCACGAAGATACCCGGCGCCTGAGTTCTAAAACTCTGCTTGTTTCGACGATAAAAAAAAAAGAGAGAGAGGGGAGATGTGACGTAGTGCAAGTCATGCACACGCGCCTAGCCGGACAGAAGCCGCCCCCATTTCTGTTATCTAACCGCTTTCCTATATAACCGCTCGCCTTCTTGAATAAAGCGTCATTCATGCACCATGCTTCGTCGTGTCCACACCATGGCCGCTTTATTTGCTGCCTGGTCGCCGCTCGCATAGCTAGCTCCGCTTTTGAGGGCATCGCGGAAATCGAGCATATCTTTATTTTATTATGGGACAGGTTCCGAAGTAAAGGGGTGAGGAGATTAGTACCTTTTACAGCGCTGACCAGTTCAGAAGCTTTCTCAGCTGCGGTATCGATGCGAAACCAGGTAGGCTTAGCGACGCCCAGGGCCGTCGGGGAGCCTCGTAGTTCATCGCCGGGCGCGCCAGTAGGCGACGTCGTTGCTCAACGCTCGACATGTTGTCATTGCTCGAATATAGCAGGCAGCCTTTCTGATAGCATGGCTGTTTTGTCTTTTCTGGTCCGAATGTGAAATACATCGAGCCTGCAGACCGGCCGGCAAGCCTGGATCCCGTTCGCTGGCGTCATAATAGTGAGCTAAAGATTGTTCTTAACGGAAGTAATAAACTCTAGGAGCAAGAATTGTGGAAAATAGATCATTTTTGAGGATTGGTGAGCAATGCCGAGTTGCTGGTAGAAACAGGAACTGTAATACGAGCAATTTTCTTGCCACAACCGCCGCTCAGCTGCCGTTGCCCGGTCGTTGCGGTGCGGCTCGCACGCGTGGCGTCCGCCAGCTCCGCTGCTGAGCGCACCGCAAAAATGACCGTATTTCTTGTTGTGAGACGATGCTGTTGGCAGCAAAGGGATGCCAAGCGCAGGCATTTTATTATAACTCAGGTTACTTCTGAAGCGCTCTCCACTGCGGCTTGAATGGGAAATAGGCCTAGCGAAGACCAGGGCAGTAGGTTGCCCGGCGCGCCCGCGTCCAGCGCCGTGCCGAAGGCGCGCAACATGGGCAGGTATGCTTTGTCGCCGCTATTTTGTCTTTTCTGGTGGGAACTTGAGTAGCCGAGCAGCGCGCAGACGCTGGTGTGCGGTGGCAAAGTGTACACCGGATCTGGGCTGGGCTTGAGTCTAGCGGCGCAAACATGCTTGCCGCTCCGTGTGTCCCTGCTTGCGGTAGGCGGCAGTTGGCAAGTGGCGACTGGTGGGGCACGCCGGCCAAGTTTACGCACATGTGCCAGCGTAACAGCTAGCAGACTCCGTTCTGAGGATGTGACGGTGCAGCCTGGCGTGACGTCATTGTGACGCCACATTCGTGTCAATATAGTGCTGTGACTTCGGTCAACTATGGCTCAACAGGCCTCGCTAAGCGGCCATGTTGTGTTGACGACAGAAGCCTCTCATTGGCTTCTTAAGATGACGTTTGCTGTGAGTTGAGGGGGACGCACTCTGGGAAACCAAAATTTAGTTTTTTTCGCTATTCAATCAACCCGGACGATAAAACGAACCAAGGTATACTATAGTATGAAGGGTCGGAATTCCAAATACACGCGTCGTTCAAAATTTTCGGAAAATATTTCACTACCCCTTTAAGTTAGCGCGCCGACCAGGAGGGGTTGCTGCGTCGTAGCAGCGGTTAAATCGGGCTAAATCACGCCGCGAAGCGCGGCGTCTGCGTTCACATACTCAGCGGGCGGGCTTACGTCTTCTCACATGTAAGCAGTCTTAAGTGTCTCTGCCTACTTTTTTTCTTCGCTACATACACTTTTTCCCCCGATGTAAAAAATTCGCTTTAATAAAGCCGTAATATAGAAACCAAAGCGTATGTGCAGGGCCATCCATTCTTAACGCGAACATGCGAGTATGTGGCCACGCTCTTCGGAGCGCCAGTACGTCCGTCCGGGCCGTGCAATTGAAGTGGCACATAATGCGAAGTATAACATCAAGCTCCTCATCTGCGCACGCCTCTTTGCTTCGATGCACGGTCGTGTGGAACGCGCATGGGCGGTCCGAAGAGCGCCGCTGTGCACTTGCATGCTCACTCTACGAGTGGATCACCGTGTACATACAATTAACAACCGACAACTAAGATAAACGAGTGCCTCACTTTATTTCACAGAGCTGATGGTACTGATCATATTTCAAGCATTAATTAAACGTTATCACTGTCTTCAAAAGTGGATGCATTTTACAGTCAAATGGGCCTCCTGGTAGTACATCATCTGCTGCACAGAGTAGATGTGACTAATCAGCTTCTCCACTTTACTAGGTTTGCCTTGCGGATGTGCGCGTCAATATGAACAATCTTCTTGAAGCCGCAATGCAGGCGACATATTGCGATAGCGCGAGGAGCGCGGGCATGGAGGTACCCGAATTGCACGTGCAAGAAACGCGAGTGCAAAAAAAGCGTGTGGACCGCAGCGCGCGGAGCAATGGACATCTAAATTTTTAAATTTCTTCTAACGGTGGAGCTGCACACCAGGCTCAGCAGCGCCACTCGCGATGCTTTGGGAGGCATTGCACATAGCATGGTCAATGCCATTCATATCACAAAAACATGGCAAGTGGGTGCTAGCAGTGCACCGCTCGCTGTCCATAGAAATGAATGTTCGTTTCTCGATATGTTGAGAAATTTTCGGCCCATGTGCATTCATTGCATTTCATATCTTGTCTCGCGGGGCAGTGTACAAGTACAGAGGGCAAAATACATGCCTAGAAGAAACAAACTATGTGTTCCTCAGCCCCCAAAGCCGAAGCGACCAAGCAGGCAAAAATGACGATGAAATTCTGAGTTTAACTGCATGTGTTTACATCCAGACCGTTTTATCCGAATATTATCGCTAGTTATCGCGTGTTCAGCCCGAAACACACCCATAACGTGTTCTAGACATACGTTTTGCCTTGTGTACTTCGCCCTAATGAGGATATAATCACTCGTTTCTGTTAAGAGTAAACACTTGCAAATTCCGCATGTGGTGTTGTTTTTCTTCTCTTTGTGGTGTCTTTTTTCTGCTCACTGTATTTTACAGACCCAACAGACTCCAAAAAGGGGCATTGAGTAAGCATATCAAAGCTTGACCGGAATATAGTTGTGCATAATTTCTATAAAAATATTCATACTACGAACACACTGATAAAACTAAGTAATTATTGTGCAGGATAGAATGCAGAAACGAAGCAAATATTGAGAAGGGATCATGCAATGTGATGCGACATTATCTGCTTTAGCAGGTTCGATTTTGCCAACAGCTTTTTCATTTCCGCTCTTGAATCGGATTTTCCAGGGGACCATTAGCTTTGTTATTCGAGCTGCTGTTGCTCCAGCTGCCGTCGGTGCCCGGGTTCCGTGTCGTAGCTCAGGTGAGCAGCATGTTTCAGGTGTGCACTGAGGAGTGAGACTGTTACTGCGTCTTTCTGTTTCTCAATTAAGGCTCATTTTCGCTTAGTGGCGGTCGCAAGCTTAAGAAGTGCATACGAACGGATGCAAAATGACGCTTACGGCAGCCAGAGAACAGCGCGAGAGGCTGCCGGTTAAAGACGCGTCGCCACTGGCTGCGGCGATGCCCGAGTGCTCTCTTACAGCTGGAAGCTGAGCTAATTTTTGTGCGCCTCCGTTGTCTCGAATTGCGCTTGCTAGTGCAAGTACGGTAAATTTTAAGGCGAAAGCCTTTAAGCGCTCATACCCACGGCGATGACTATGTTCGTCCGTCCATTACATATGAAGTGAAAGTCGTAACTAGTCATTACTAGTCACAAGTCATGACTAAGTAGTCATCAACCAGTCATGAATAGTTAGTCACGACTAGTTATTCATGAGTCAGGACTGATCAGTCATGACTAGTTAGTTGTTTACCAGTCATGACTAGTCTTTCACTACTGGTTAGCCATTACGAACTAGTCATGACTAACTAGTCGTTAAGCACTCGTGTCTAACTAGTCATGACTGAATAGTCATGACAACTCAGTCACGTTACCTAAATAATCATGACCAACTACTCATTAACCTGTCGTGACTAGTTAGTCATCACTGGTTTGTCTTTAACCAGCCAACACTAATTAGAAATTAACCAGTTAGGAGTAGTTCGTCAACTAATTAGTCATGAGTCGCCATTAATTAACTAGCCATTAACTAATCAATTATGACTAGTTAATCATTATCCAATCACAACTAGTTGGTCATTGGTCATGACTAGCCAATTCAAGTCGCCCCATAGCCGCCTCGTGTGTGCCTACGGCCGTCGTCTCGGTGGTGGCGGGACTTTCCCCTCGCGCCCTTCTGGGTCGTCGTGGCACAAAAGGATCTGCTCAACGAAAAATGTTGCGACTTCCGCCGCTGTACGGCTTGGAAGAGCGTTTGCTTAGGCTTAGCGGGTCAAGTAGTCGATTGCCAGAATGATCAAGCTGTTTACCGATGTTGACGTTCCGAAGGGGTCGAGGAGATCCAATTCAGTTTTTTGGAAGGATTTGCTCGGTGGTGGTACGGGCTTCAATAGCATAGCTGGCCTGGTCGGCGCCGTGTTTCGTCGTTGAAACTGACGGCATGTTTTGCATACCGTGCAACATCGGCACAGATTCGTGGCAACTAATATTTAACTTGAAAGCGGCATAGGTTGAGGGTAAACCAGAGACTTCAAGCTGTTTGGTTAGTCTTGCGGAGCTCACAGAATTTCTTACCGTAAGCTGTTTGGAACGATGAGGAGGTACGTGGTCTTGTTAGGCGGAACATCTACACAAGGACACCATTTTGTAGACAGAAAGAGAAGAGATCACGCTTGGGCGCAGCTGGGTATGAAAAAGCATTGCCTTCCAGATAGTTGACGAAACGCTGTAGTTGAGGTTCCGAGTGGTGGTGTTGCGCATAGTCGGTGGTGCTTATAGGTACTGAAAAGGCGTCGTCCTCGTCCTCTTGAGCCAGTTTCTCATGGTACTGAGATAGAGAGTCAACATCGGTGTGCTTTCGTCTAGATTTTCAAATGAGGTGGCGTCCATCGAGGGAGGTGGCCGGTGGTGTTAATTCAAATTGGCAAGCCAGCATTGTGCGTGGAGATCTCTGACCACCTGGAATGGTCGTTCGTAAAGGTACGAGTGGAATTTTTACGGGGACCAGATGATGGCGATCGAGCACTCCGCAGTCGTCGAATAGTTATCTTCTTCCTTGGACATGAAACGGCTAGTGTACGTGATGACTTTCTCCAGGCTGTATTTTAAAGCGGTAGCGTTAAGCAGCTAGCGTCGCATAAAATCCGGCGTCGTTGTTGTTGACCGTGAGCAAAAATCCAGAAAAAATGTTCAGAGAAGAAACCTAGGTGGCAGGTGGGCCACCTAGGTCGCGTGACACTCCGGTCTCATCACAACCTACTCGCTGTATTGTGAGGAAACTGCCCACCTTAGCAGGTGCCAGGCAAATTAATTATTGGTCGCTCGGGGAGAGCCACCTGGGTCACAGAAAGTCGAACAGGTGGCAGCACCTGGCATGGCAGGGCAGTGGCGCACAACTTAACCGCTGTGTCTTCGTGCCAAGAGTAGAATTAGGGCTACCAGCAGTTTATAAATGTAAAGCAGACGATTGCCATTTCTACATATTGTCACGACCAGAGGAGCCGTGAAGGTAGACGTCGGGGAGAACCCAAGACCGGGAGCCTTCTTTTTAATTATCGAGCCAGCTTCCACGACACAGAACAGAACAGCGCGCCACGAGAGCCCACCGCCGCTTCGTCGTCGTCTTCGACTCAGCGCGGAGGCCGCGCGGCGTGTTAGGCGCGTGGCATTATTCCCCCCCGCGAAAGCAAACATCGTCTCGATGTGGAATGGGATATGTACAGTGAGGGGAGGACTGGGGGTGAGGTGAACTATACAGTGCGCGCTAGATGACATGCAGGAGAGTCAAGTTCACACGTGGGGTAAGGGGAAAAGGTACGAAACAGCGTGAACACAGCGCTCAGTCACGCGAAAAGTACGGCTTTAAGCGCACTACATGCACGATTTCAGGCCGTTGACGCTGAGGGCCGACGACCACAGTTCCATGGGGGACAACTTCGTAGTTGACGCTGTTCAGGCGGCGCAGGACCTTGTACGGGCCAAAATACCTGTTTAAAAGCTTTTCGCACAATCCCTTGCGGCGCACTGGTGTCCACACCCACACGTGGTCGCCCGGCTCGTAGTGCACGTCCCTGTGCCGAAGGTTATAGTGTCGGGCATCGGCGCATTGCTGGTCCTTGATGTGCAAGCGGGCCAGCTGACGGGCCTGCTCTGCTTGCTCCACGAAGTGGCCAGCTTCAGGGGGAAGCTCTGCGTCGCCGTACGGCAGCATGGCGTCTAGCATCATGCGGACCTCTCTGCCATACACGAGACGGAACGGGGTGAACTGGGTGGTTTCCTGCGTCGCGGTATTATATGCGAAGGTGACGTACGGCAAGACCTCATCCCAGGTTTTGTGTTCAACGTCGACGTACATCGAGATCATGTCCGCCAATGTTTTGTTGAGCCGTTCCGTTAGACCATTTGTTTGGGGATGATACGCTGTTGTTGGTCGATGAGCAGTACGGCTAAGCGCTAAGATGTCACGTAGGACTCGGGCTGTAAACGCCTTGCCTCGGTCAGTAATGATGGCCGATGGGGCGCCGTGTCTAAGCACGATGTCGTGCATAAAGAAGTGGGCAACTTCGGCGGCAGTACCTCGCGCAAGGGCCTTCGTTTCAGCGTAGCGGGTCAAGTAGTCTGTGGCGACTACGATCCACTTGTGGCCGGAAGACGAGAGAGGAAATGGCCCCAGAAGGTCCATGCCGACTTTGTCGAATGGTATTTGTGGCGGCTCGATGCACTGAAGCAGCCCAGGGGGCTTGAGCGCGAGTTTTTTTCGCCGCTGGCATTGCCGGCATGTCCGGACATAATGCTTGACACTTGAAGTTAGGTTGGGCCAGTAATAGTTCTGCCGGATTCGGGATAAGGTGCGGGTAACTCCAAGGTGGCCGGAAGTCGGTTCATCATGGCAGGCAAGGAGGACTTCATCCCGCAGATCAGACGGTATGACGAGCAGGTAAGTTGTCGGACTTGAAGTAGAGTTCTTTTTATAAAGCACCCCTCTCCGCAGGCAGAACGACGATAGTCCACGAGCTAGGTTTCGTGGTATTTCATGGCACCCACCTTCGAGATGTTCGATGAGCAGACGGAGCTCGGCGTCGGCACGCTGTCTGGAAACGAGCTCAGATGTGCTGACCGCTCCAAGGAAGCTATCATCGTCGGTGGTGTCTTGCGGAGGAGGTTCGACGGGAGCACGTGACAAGGTATCAGCGTCGGTGTGTTTCCGGCCTGACTTGTAGGTGACGGTGAAATCGAATTCCTGCAGGCGTAATGCCCAACGTGCTAGGCGGCCGCAAGGGTCCTTTAAATTTTTCAGCCAGCACAGCGAGTGGTGGTCGGTGACGATACGAAACGGTCTGCCATAGAGGTATGGGCGGAACTTGGCGGCGGCCCAGACTACCGCTAAACATTCTTTTTCCGTGGTAGAGTAGTTCAACTCAGCACGCGACAGTGCGCGGCTAGCGTAGGCAATTACTTTGTCGACACCGTTTTGCCGCTGAACTAGAACGGCGCCAAGACCGACGTTGCTCGCATCCGTGTGCACCTCCGTGTCGGCATCTTCGTCGAAATGTGCCAGGATGGGCGGTGATTGGAGTAGGCGTCGTAACTCGTCGAAGGCAGTCTGTTGTTCGTTGCCCCAGGAAAATGACGTGAAATCACGGGTTAGGAGCGTCAGAGGGCTGGCGAGCTGGGCGAAGTTTCTAATGAAGCGGCGATAATAGGAGCACAGGCCCAGAAAACGTCGGACAGCTTTTTTGTGGGAGGGGACCGGAAAGGCAGCAACGGCAGCAAGCTTCTCTGGGTCAGCGCGGATTCCGTCAGCACTAATGACGTGCCCGAGGAACTTCAATTCGGTGAACCCAAAGTGGCATTTTTCTGGTTTGAGGGAGAGGTTGGCGGATCGAACGGCTTTGAGGACAGTCCTGAGGCGGTGCAGATGTTCCGTGAACGTTGCGGAAAAAATGATGACATCGTCAAGATAAACAAGACAGGTCTGCCACTTCAAACCGGTGAGAACGGTGTCCATCATTCTTTGGAACGTGGCAGGAGCACAGCAGAGCCCGAATGGGAGGACGCGAAATTCATACAGCCCGTCCGGTGTAATGAAGGCGGTTTTCTCACGGTCCCTCTCATCAACTTCTATCTGCCAATAACCACTTCTGAGGTCGACCGAAGAGAAGTACTTGGCTTGACGAAGTCGGTCGAGTGAGTCGTCGATACGCGGGAGCGGGTACACGTCTTTCTTGGTCACACTGTTCAGCTTCCTGTAGTCGACGCAGAACCGTAGTGTCCCGTCTTTCTTTCTCACGAGGACGACAGGAGACGACCACGGACTGCTTGACGGTTGGATGACGCCGTCTGTGAGCATCTCTTCGACCTGTGTTTGAATAGCATCTCGCTCACGAGGGGACACACGATAGGGCTGCTGATGGATGGGTCGGGCTCCTTCATGCGCGATAATGCGGTGTTTAACTATCGACGTTTGGCGCACTTTGGACGACGACGTGAAACACGCACCAAACTCCCGCAAGAGGTGCTGGAGTTGCCTCTTTTCAGTGGGTGGAAGGTAAGGATTTATGTCTACGCTGGTGACCGCTTCGGCGTCAGCTCCAGGTGTGTCCTCCGCACAAGCAAAGCATTCGGCCACTTCCTGAACATGGTCGACGTAAGCGATGGCAGTGCCACGGAACAGATATCGATGTTCATTGCAGAAGTTGGTGACAAGGACCTCTGTACAACCGTCATGAAAGGATCCAAGGCCCCGTGCCACCGCAACCCCCTTAGTGAGTACGAGGGAGACATTAGGCTCGACAACCCGGAGTCCCCTATGTGGCTCGTCGCAGGTAACTCTCGCGAGAATGCTGGCACGTGGTGGCACCGTAACGTTATCGTCGGCGACTCGCAGGGCGGACCGAGAACCCTGGTGCGCAGGTTCTTCTGTGGCCATTGCGGTAGAAAACGTCACCAAGCGGTTCGGGAGGTCTATGATCGCACCGTGCTCGCAATGGCAATATTTTAGAATTAAGCCATTGCGCTATCGCTTCGTACCCTCAAGGTGGAACTTTACGAACTCCTGTAATTCTTTTAAACGAGGATGGCGCCTACGCCCACGCTGAGGAATTGGAGTCTCAGCGTTCTAATCAAAGTGCCGGAGGACCAGAGGGGACAGTAAACGATGCTGAAGTTCCTGGAACGCTAGCGCTTGCGCCGCTTCTCACTTGAATGGTATGCGTACCTTTGTGATCTGGCTGAGAGGTTGTTGTGATGCGGGAAATAATCCTGACAAATCGTTAGTAATGCGCGCACAATCGGAACAATCCGCGCATAGCTTTCTTAACAGTCGGGGGCAGTAACTATGCAATATGAGCTGCTTATGAAGAGGCTCTTCTCCACTTTCAAGCTTACTGCGGACGACTTAACTGCTTCAGGCATTGCTCGAAGCAATTGCAGGTGGTAATCAAAGTTGGACGTGTAGACAACGACGTCATCAAAGTTTACTAGACAAATGCGCCACTTCAGACCTGCCAATACTGTATCCATTACCCGTTAGAATGTTGCTGGCGTGGAACAGACCCCAGATGGCCTCACCTTGAACTCGAAAAGGCTATCCAATGGGATACAGAGCTTCAAAGAGCGTCACGAGGGACACTCTCACAGACGTCTCTCCGACACTCTTTGACCAATGTTCATCGATCTGGGCTTGGAATAAACACGTCTGCACTTGATGCAACTGTCTCGGTTACCATCCCGCTCCTCATCTTGGAACATCACAGCCGAACGTTACTTGCCCCGGCGACCGTGCCAGACAGCACGCGCCAACTATCGGCGCCCATTCCTACAAACGTCCTACGTTCCGGGATGCTGCGCCAGCATAGCCCTTCTCTATTCGGTGGCACCGACAACCAGGACGTTGACGACTGGCTGGCCTCCTTCGAGAGCGTCAGCAGTTACAATCAGTGGGACCATTCCGTTAAACTGAGCAACGTACTCTTCTACCTCACGGAGGTTGCCATCCTATGGTGTCGCAACCACGAAGCCGACTCTTCCACCTGGTCCTCCTTTAAGAACTTCGCCGAGAAAGTCGGCCGCCTCGGTGTCCGGAAACTCTGCGCCGAGCATCCTCTTCGTGCTCGAGCACAGCTACCGGCCGAAGCATTCAGTACCTACATCGAAGATATCGTTCACTTATGCAAGCGTGTCAGCCATCAATGACCGAGACTGAGAGAGTTAACCATAGCCTTAATAGGGATCACTAATGATGCTTTCCAGATGGGCCTTAGCGAAGAACCACAGCTCCGACGCTGCTGCCATCCAGCAATGCTACAGCTACAACGAGTTACGAAAGCAACGCGCTTCTAGGTGCCAGTCCGGTGTGCCTGCCGGGGATCTTCCTGGCTTGGCCCTCTGTGCATCGTCCCTGTTCAAGCAGCGCGACAAAGGAATTTATCCCGGAAAAAGTCGCTCGCCAGCTTACTTTGCTGCTTCACGTTCAATACCACGTTTGTCCTACTCTGGACCTAGCGTCGCCTATCGCACCGACTATATGCCGTGCTCTTCAGGAGCAGGTGGCTGGAGTCCCACCATCTAGCCTGCCGCTTCCTCCTATAGTAGCACCTCTCACCTATGCTGGAGCACTCCCCATTACATGGCGCTCGTCCGCCCCTGCCTCGTAATATACCAGTCCTGCCTTTTATGCTCCAACCCCGTCCGCTCCGCCACTGCCAGTCTCATTTCTTCTACCCCGACGGCACCCTAACAGCCCTTGCAGTACTGACGACAATAGGCCAGTCTGGCATGCTCGCTGGTTTCTGGGCCACATATTGTGAAACTCTAAATAGGAGCGGTCACTGCAATCTCTAATACAAGTTCCTACGCTCGAGCAATGGGAGGCCGTGTTGGCCAGCTCAGACCTGGGAGTTAAAATTCAGGACATCGAATGGGCGACTCAGGTCGCTGTCAGCCGGGGGCTGATAGCCGCCTAGCACGGATTGTCTCAATTTTTAATTTTCTGAAGAAATGAATTATTAGGAATCAATCCAGGCCATGTCGAAAGTTTTGCCGTCAGCGATCACGCCATTTTCGGGATGACGCGCGCCCATACAGACACGATGCAGAGGTACCCTTGCCTACGATCCCTTCTGGCTTGTCCGCGCTTTGCCTATAGAACCCTGCTCACAGCAAGCTGTCACCTCGCCGACCTCCAGTTGTGCGATGCTCTGGCAACCGTGTACTCCTTCCAGAGGAAAACGCAATGCCGCAGTTCCGGGGGCATGGACTGCGCTTTTTGCGAGCTCGTTACGTCGTCCGTTTCATCTTGCTAGCGTGACTGAACTGTTGAAGGCGGCCCCGTTCTCGCGCTCGTTGACTAGGGCCCTTCTGAATTTTTCCTAATAATCTAGAAAACTCGACTACCTTCGCAATCAGACCAGCCCTGCCAGCAACAGAAAATTCAGGGGGCACTTTGACTGTCCAAAGTGGGTAGAGGCGGAAGCGTTTTCCGCACCACCTTCGCTGTTTCTGTGGCACTGGTGGCGTCACATATAATTGAGTACTAATTACTTAGTGATGACAAATCACTAATTAATGGTTAATTACTGATTAATGCCTAAATACTAATTAACTGCTAATTAATGACGCTTAAGCTTCGCCTTTAGGAGTGGAACGCGACAGCGCGTTGTAGCGCTGCCAGGGAGTCCACGGAACCCCACCACCCGTTTCAGCGGATGCCTTGCCCTTTGAACGCAACGCTTTTTAAGGAAAGGAAATGGCGCAGCAATTCTCTGTCATCTCGGTGGACACCTGAACCGCACCGTAGAGGAAGGGAGGAAGTGGGAGTGAAAGAAGACAAAGACGGCCGGTAATGAAGAAAGTGAAAATTGTATTTGAGGAAAGGAGATTACGCAGCAACTGTCTCACAAAATTCAGGGGGGCACTTTTTTGACCTAAAGTGTGGTCACTGATGTGTGGTTAAGATGTTAAGCTTCGCCCCTAAGAGTGGAACGCGACAGCGTCTTGCAACGCTGCCAAGGAGTCCATAGAACGCCATCGCCCATTCGGTTCTACGCCTCGCTCGTCGGTAAATTGGTTTTTGAGGAAAGGAAATGCATCTGTCTCTCATTTGTCGGTGGACACCTAAACCTCGCCGGAAGGGAATGGAGGAGGATGAGGGTGAGTGAAGACACCGTATTCACTAGACGCGCCTTTGTTCATTCCGAACCATCGAGCTGGCATGGCGGAGTGGGTAGCATGCTCGTCTCTCACGCCGAAGACCGGGGATCGATTCCTGAGCGCGACCACTTTCTTAACCGGTTTTATTTATTTATATGGCCTGAATAGTAAAGCTAATTAGGCTAATTGGGTAATTAAGCAATTAACTAAGCTCAGTCCCACTTACTTGGAGCATCACAATACGATCCCTTCAATTGGTTGCATGGTTACTAGCCAAAGTACAATTGGCCCCGTTTGAAATTCCCGCACTGTGACGGCACGACCGTTTCCACCAATTGAAAAGCGTGACATTTTCTGTCGACAACTGCTGCTTACAACGATGAGACATTAAAGGCTTCCGCCTTAAAATACCAAATGCACAGTCTTCTTCAAAGTTACAACGAGTGCTTCTCATTGTCATGAGAAGCACTCGACCAACTTGACCAACGCCCCCTGCCCTACATCCCCATTGTAACGGACAGAAACTCCCGGCCTCTCAGCCAAAACACGTACGTGTGTCGCAGAGCTCTCGCGTACCAAGTGAAAGAATAGCACCTTGGCGGCCCCCGCTGTTCTGGTGCGGAAAAACGACAGCATGCATCGCTTTTTGGTCCATTCTCACCACTTGAAAAACATAAATAAAAAGTTCTTAAATGGCGCATTTGTCTAGTAAACATTGATGACGTCTCTGTCTTCACGTCCAACTTTGATGACCACCTGAAAATCCTGCCAGCAGTGCTTGAAAGAGTTAAGTCGTCCGCAGTAAACTTGAAAGTCGAGAAATACCTTTTCGCCTATGAAGAGCTGCTCTTTCCGGACCACGTCCAAAAAAGGATGGACGACACCCTGACCCGGAGAAAGCAGCTCGTATTGTATAATAACTGCCGCCGATCGATAAGACCGATAAGGCTTACCATGCCATGTGCTGCCACCTCTTCGACGTTCTACGACCCAGGTGGCTCTCCCCGAGTGACCTCTCATTAATTTGCCTGGCACCTGCTAAGGTGGGCAGTTTTCTCACAATGCAGTGAGTAGGTTCTGATGACGTCGCAAGGTGACGCGACCTAGGTGGCCCACCTGCCTCCCAGGTTGCTTCCCTGGACAGTTTTTCTGGATTTATGCTCACGGTCAACAACAACGCCGCCAGTTTTTATGCGACACTAGCTGCTTAACGCTATCGCTTTAAAAGACAGCCTGGAGAAAATAACCGCGTACATAGCCATTTCATGTCCAAGTACGAGGATAACTATTCGAAGACTGAGGAGTGCCTCGCCATCATCTGGTCCCGTAAAAATTCTACCTTCACCTTTTCGAACGACCATTCCAAGTGGTCAGAGATCTCCACGCACAAAGCGGGCTTGCCAATTTTAATGAACACCACCGGCCGCCTCCCTCGATGGAGCCTGCACCTCCTGCAGTTCAGCATCGGCGTCGTTTACAAACCTGGACGCAAGCGCCCCGATGGTGACTGCCTGTTGTGTGTATGTGGTGCCAGCAGAGGCTTATTATTTTTATTTATTTTTAGGCAGCCCCTACCTAATGCACGTCTATCTCAGTACCAGCAGAAATTGCCTGAACAGAACGAGGATGACGCCTTTTTAGGACCGATAAGCACCACCGACTACGCCCAGCGCCACCATTCGGACCCTGAACTACAGCGTTTCGTCTACTATCTGGAAGGCAATGCTTCTTCACACCTAGCACCACCGAGCAAACCCTTCCAATAGACTGGAATTATCTCCTCGACCCCTTCCAAACGGCAGCATTTATAAATAACTTGATCATTGTGGCGACAGACTACTTGACCCGCTAAGTGGAAGCACAACCTCTGTCAAGAGGTACTGAGGCGGAAGTCGCAACATTTTTCGTTGAGCAGATCCTTCGGCGCTACGGCGTCCCAGAAGTTCTGATCAATAATAGTGGAACTGCACTGGAGGCTGTGCACACCCAGAAAATTCTGAACAAAAGCCACACAATCCGTCGGCCAACGACTGCGTGCCATCAGGAGATAACAGTCTTAATGAGCGTCAGAAGAAAACTATTGCTGACGTGTTCGTCATGCATGTGGACGCCGGACACAAGACCTAGGATACTATCCTACCCAGCGTCCTCTTTGCGTACAAGACTGCTGCGCTGTGGACCATCCAGGTGACACCGTTTAAGGTCGTTCATGGAAGCGAGGCGACTACCGTGCTCGGCTCCGTGCTCTCAAGTGTTACCAATGAAGAGAACGTCGATGTCTTCGCCTGCCTTCAGCCCGAAGAAAAATACCGTTTACTTTGGCGAGTACGGATCCGAGATCAGCAACAGAGTGACTCCAGACGATGCTTCAGTCACAAACGCAAAACGAAATACAAGCCAGGTGACCGGGCCTTGGTTTTCCACAACCATTTGCTGCCGCGGATGAGTGACAAAAATTCGAGGCCGCTACTTCCGCCCGTACAGAGTTCTCCATGAACTAAGAACGAAAACCACGCAAAGGACGATACACAGGGAAGAAGTAGACAGGACGAGCGCGGACTTGCAACTGTTTATTGAAACACATCTTCCTTCCATCACCAACCCTACGCATGCGCAACAAGCAATCTCTACTTTGTCCATGTCGCACATCGAAATTCGGGTTATGCGCGCTAATGATTTGATTTCTTCCGGTTTAACGTCCCAAAGCGACTCAGGCTATGAGAGACGGCGTAGTGAAGGGCTCCTGAAATTTCGACCACCGGGGGTTCTTTAACGTGCACTGACATTGCACATTACATGGGCCTCTAGAATTTTCCCCCATCGAAATTCAGCCGCCGCGGCCGGGATTGAACCCGCGTCTTTCGGGCCAGCAGTCGAGCGGCGTAGCCACTCAGGCTCCGCAGAGGGTCGCGTGATAATGAAGGCTTCCTTTGCATTATCGGTGTGTATTTCGTTTTTTTGTCCACCTTTTTTATGGCATGCTGTCGATGCTTTTAAATGACAAAAGCAAAATGAAAAATAATTATAAAAATAAAACATAAGCTGATGAAGCAGAGTGCCGGCGGCTTTATAATTTTATTTCTGATGCGAGATTCGAGGAGACTTCTCCGATTGCTGGTGGCCACGCGCGACTGGTTCTGCATTTTTTGTGATTGTTTTTTACTTCCGTATCTCGAAGGATCCCAGCTAGCTTTAAACTGAGCGCGTCCAAGAACTGCAGCCACTCCGTTTGACGACTGCCGAGCAACCTTGTTGCTATCGCCACCGGCGAGTTATGCATTATTTGCGAGTCCAGGTGCGCAGAGTGATAAGTTTCTTTTATAAGCTCTTTTTGCTGTCTTGTTGACTGCGAGACTGCCGTCACCACTACGCGATAGCATAATTGTAAGTAACGACTAAGCTCGGGAACGGCCGTTAGCTAGGTTTTAGATATCGCCAGGACAGCAGCTTGGGCATGTTGGTTATTCATTTTTGACGGAACAGCGCAAAACACCGGGACAAGAGACAAGCGCTGACTTACAACTCTAAGTTACAAAGTAAGTCAGCGCTTGCCTCTTGTCCCGGTGTTTTGCGCTGTTCCGTCAAAAATTTAGATATCGTTTTGACAGTTGAACACGGTGTGAAAATATTTGTGTTGATATGAGCAATTTAGGCTCTGATATATAGTACACTACGGTTCATGTCTGCATTGCTTAGTTATATGTGCAGGGTAGTTTTAAGATGACGCTTTTGGCAAATATATACCATCACTGTTACATGACGAGCTTGACAGTGTAGGGTCTGCTCGCGGGCAAGTCAAATCTCGCGCCGCTCACCGCGGGTAGCCTCGGACCCCTTCTTCCAGAGTGGGCGGGCGGGGGGAGCGAGGCTGGGAGAAAGCCTTTATAAGGCGAGACCGGGAAGGCTGGCGCTCTCTCGCTCTTGGACCAGCCCTGCCAGAAGGACCACCTGACCCAGCTGCCACGACGACGACCGGCCCCCCTGATGTGAGAATAAACCGTTTGTACAAAGTCCTGCCTCGAGTGACTGCCTGTGCTTCCCCGCGCAGAGGAATTGCCCACAAATAATGGCGCCCAACGTGGGGCTTTAATTAACACCTTGTGGACGATTTCTCTGCCGATTTTGGGACGTGCAGCCAGACTCGTGGCAGGCCCTCTTTGTTCAGGGCCACGCCGGGCCGATAGGGTTAAGGAGCGGGTCAGGCGGAATGTTCGCGGGGTAGCGACTTGTGTAGTGTTGTAAATTTGTTAGGGGTTTTGTGTTATTTATGCAGTTTTCGGGCGTTTTCTGTTGTGTATTTCCGTGTGTTTGCAGATAGATTGTTGTGTATATGAATGTTCTTGTTGCCATGAGCAGTTAGCCGGTGCGGCCGGACAGTTAGCGCGAACTATGCCTCCCAGAAAGGATGTTTCAGCCACGGCTTTGGATGGCGGGGCAGCCGGTAGTGAGACGGCCGACGCGGCGGCCGTAATGGGGCAGGTGACTGAGATGTTTGCCGCATTAGCCCGTCAGCTCGGTGCGGTGGCTGGCGCCAGCCAGGCCGCAGCATCGGTAGCATCGGCGACAACATCGCGCCCGCGGATAAATATGGAGGTCCCCTCCTTTTCCAGGTACACGGACGCGAAATCAGTCAACGAGTTTTTACTACAATTCGACGACTACCAGACGGCTCTGGGCGCCCCAGATGACGTGATGCTAGGGCAGGTCCTGCCTGTAGCACTCGTCGAGAGCGCGGAGCGATGGAGGCGCTGCCAGCGGACTTTCCAGTCGATGGCGGACTTCAAAGACCGTTTCCGCGCCCAGTTCTTGCCGCCTGATTATGAGCGCCGGATGCTGGAGGAGCTCGCGTTGCGCACCCAACACCCAGAGGAAAGCCTCCTCGAGTACGTACGCGCAATGCAGGAGCTGTACAAGAGGGCAGATCCGACGGCAACCGACCGAGATCAGGTTGCGCGTGTGATCAGGCAGTGCCATCCACGCTTCAAGCCGTATCTACGGGGCCGCAGTTTTACAAACCTCGAGGCCCTAGCGCAGGAGGCCAAGACCGTGCAGGCGGATTTACTAGCCGAACTGCGCTACCAGCCGCCCCCCAGGCCGGCCGAATCGCTAGAACCGGGATGCGCATGGGATGGAGGCCGAGAATACGCGATGAGGGCTCGGCGCGCCGAGGTAATGGCCGTGGAAAGGCAGGCGGAACCCCCTGTTGTTCCTCGCGCGCTGGACCCGTACGCTTTCGAGCAGCGGCGTCGTGCCGGCCTCACAGGCCACGCGCCGAGCGAGTGTCAGGAATGCGCGGAGAAAGGGGAGAGCCGTCCCCAACCGCTTCGTGGAACGAGGGGTCCTCCGTCCACGCGGCGGGTGAACGACCGGCTTTGCTGGAATTGCAACCAGCCCGGCCACGTGGCACGCGAATGCCAAGCAAGGCGTATGCAGGGAAACGCCAGGCGCTGGCGGTGATGTCTGGTGGCACCGACCTTTCACCGTCAGCGGGAGAATTTCATGGTTGTCAAGGCGCTAGTCAGGAAAAGAATTCCCGCGCCGGCGACGGGGAGGCCTTTGTCCCGCTCGCCTGTAGAGCTCAGGGAGTCGTTCCGCGCTTAAGCCCATTTATGCTAGTGCAGTTAGCGGGTCGATGCTACTCTGCACTCGTAGACACGGGCTCAACGCTGTCACTGGTCGGTGACGAGGTGTACAAGGCCTGCCGGATAGGTAACATCCGTGTCAGACCGGCCGAAACCCCGTTAAGCTTAGCAGCTGGGGCGGCAAAGGCAAAGGGAGCAGTGCGTCTTACGATGCGCTTTGACGGCAGAAAGCGGAGACATCGCTTCGTCTATCTGCCTGGCTTGTCGATACCAGTAATTCTGGGAAGGGATTTTCTCTCGAGCGAAGGCATTGTGCTCGACATGGGGGAGAATGGCTATCGTTACAGCCAGCTCGCCCCCCTCATTCCCTTCGAAAGCGCATCCTTGCCCGGCTGTCCTGCACAAAAGGTGGGTGTCCACACCTGTGCGACAGAAAGGCAGGGGAGCTCCCTCGAGATGCTGAGAGACAGTGGCCCGTTAGAAGCGATTATTGCGTCTTTCTCAGGACCCAGTAGTCAGCGCCGAAGGCTCGCGGAAACTTTACTCCCGTTTTCGGATTGCTTCACGGAGAAACCGGGCAGAACCGACCTGCTTCAGCACGAGATTCAGACGGGTGATACGCGCCCTTTCAGGTGTAACCCGAGGCCGTTAAGTGCGCATAAGAGGCAGCTTCTCGACTGTGCCCTTGACGAGATGATTGACACCGGTGCGGTGAGACCCTCAAAAAGTCCCTGGGCGTCACCAGTGGTTCTAGCACCGAAGAAAGATGGATCGGTCAGGCTGTGTGTTGATTATCGTAAGCTCAACTCACTGACGCCTACCGTTGCGTACCCTTTTCAGTCGATCGAGGCTGTGATGTACGCGTTAGGGAACGCGAGGTTCTTCACAGTCCTAGATGGAAGCAGAGGGTACCTGCAGATTGATGTGGCCGAAGGTGACATTGAGAAAACCGCATTCACCTGCCACCACGGGCTCTTCGAATTTACTCTACTCCCGTTTGGTTTGTGTAACGCCCCGAGCACGTTCATGCGACTGATGGACATCGTGCTGGGCGATGCAAGGTTCAACTACGCCATGGCGTACCTCGACGACGTTGTGATATTCTCACAGTCGTTCGAGGAGCACCTCATTCACCTGAATTCCGTTCTCGATAGAATGAGACGTGCCGGTCTAACCATTAATCCAAAGAAAGTTCAGTTGGCATCGAAGAGAGTGAACCTCTTGGGCTTTGTCGTGGATGATGGCACACTGAGACCGAATGATGACAAACTGCAGGCAATTCTGAACTACCCCTGCCCCATGGATGTGAAAAGCTTGCAGAGGTTTTTGGGGATGGTTGCGTTCTACAGGCAATTCATTCCGCGCTGTTCGGAGCTTGCAAGGCCGCTGAACCTGCTGTTGCGTAAAGGCTCGAAGTGGGTCTGGGGCAAGGAACAGAGTGACGCATTTGTTGCCTTGGCTCGCGCGATAGCGAATACCGCTAGTCTGCGCCTCCCCGACCTGAACAAGCAGTTTGTCTTGCAGACAGACGCTAGTGACGACGGTATTGGAGCTGTTTTGTTACAGGAACACGAGGGCAAACTGCGCCCTGTCGCGTTCGCTAGTCGCACGCTCACATCGGCGGAGCGGAATTACTCCGTGACCGAAAAAGAATGCCTGGCGATCATGTTCGCATTGTCGAAGTTCGACATGTGCCTAGACGGAGCGATCTTCACCGTGCAGACAGATCATCAGGCATTGTCTTGGTTAAAGAGGCTCAAGAACCCCGCAGGCAGACTCGCGAGATGGGCGCTGACGTTACAACGTTACGCGTACGCCATCGAGTACCGCCGGGGCAGCTTGAACAAGGCGGCCGATGCTTTATCGCGCGCACCGTGGAATGATGGAAGCGCTTCAGAAGCGCAGCCCAGCTTTGTAAAAAGCGGCGTCACCGCTGTTGGAGAGGAGGAGAGGGCGGACGGGAGTGTCGCGCCCGGTTTGGCGAAGGAGGAGGCGGACAAAGGTCCCGCACGGTGCTGTGACGGAAGGGAAACACAGCAGCTCGTGGCGGCGACCGCTCGCCTGCCTAGGAGCGAGGCAGAAAGAAATCTGTCTTGGGGAGTAGCGGTCAGTAGAGAAGAGCTGATCGAGGCCCAGAAAGCAGACGGTCTTTGCCAGCGGGTGCTGAAGGAGCTTGCGAGCAGCGCAGCTTGCACCGGGAACGCTGAGGGCAAGTACGACGCGTATCTGCTGGGCGATGATGGCTTGCTGCTCCGCTACATTCCCCAACTTGACGAGGAAGAGGCGATAGCATCCCCTTTCCGAGTCGTGGTCCCGAGAAGGTTGCGGAAACGGTTCCTACAGTACTTCCATGACTCAGCGCTGGCAGGCCATGGCAGCGGCAGTAAGACTTACGACAAGTTATGCCGTGTCGCGACCTGGCCAGGCATGAGAAAGGATGTGCTGGGATACGCCCGTACCTGCCCGGTATGCCAGGTAGCCAAGCCTCGGGCGGGCAAGCCCGCTGGCATGATGAAGGCGGTAGTTAGCAACCACCCGTGGCAAGTGGTCGCGTGCGATATCATGGGACCCCTCCCTCGGTCCGCGCGCGGAAACCAATTCATCCTGGTAATAACGGACCACTATTCCAAGTGGGTTGAGGTTTTCCCCCTTAGGAAGCTTGTGTCGGAACGAATTTGGGAAAAACTGTTGGAGACTTTCACTCGTTTCGGTTTCCCTTCCGACCTGATTACAGACAATGGTTCGTATTTCACAAGCAAAGTCTTTGTAGACACTTGTCGGGCGCTTCAAATCCGCCACAGGAGAACGAGTCCCTACCACGCTCAGAGCAACATTACCGAGCGGGTGAATCGAAATCTGAAGAGCACGCTGGTCGCGACGACCGAGCAGCACAGTGATTGGGACGCGCGGCTGTCCGAACTGGCGTTCGCTACAAGGACAACCGTGAACAGGTCAGTGGGTATTACACCCGCTTACTTGAATTTTGGGAGAGAGATCGCTTTTCCGCTAGAGAATGCCCTACTCGACGCGGCGGGGCCTGCGCCCCCTCCGCTTTCGCAGTACGCGGCAAGGCTCCGGGAGCGCCTGGAGGCAGCGCAGCGCGCAGCCCGAGAAAACCTCGATGTCGCGCGCATGGAGCAGGCGGATCAGTACAACAAAGGTCGCCGTCACGTCGTTTTCAACACGGGCGACTTAGTACTCAAGAGAACGCACCCACTTAGTAACGCAGCGCGCGGTTTCACCGCGTCGCTAGCGCACAAGTGGGCTGGGCCGTACGAAGTTACGGCACGGACTACGCCGCTCACCTACAAGCTGCGGTTGTTGACAAACGGCGAAACCGCCGGTCCGGTGCATGTCGCTGATTTGAAGGCTTTCCACCTTCGCAAGGACGATGGCTGCGAAGCGGTGGAAAATCAGCGCGATGCGGCGATCTCACCCCCGGGAGGACGAGCAGGTAGCGGTGCGGTTCGCAACCGACGCTACAACCTGAGGACCAGGTAGCACCCGTGTCTCTCGATCAATTATCACTCGCAATGCTCTCGCCCTCTCAATATGCCTTCTAGGAAGCTCCAGCGGACCGACACCCGGGGCTCGGGAAGGGATGGCAGACCACCGTCAAACGGTGGCCGCCATCAAGGCGCGCCACCCGGCCGGCGGCAGGGTCCACGCGAGTGGCGCCGGTTCCACGGCCGCGGTGGCCCCCACCGCCAGTCTAACCGCGCGCCTGACCACTGGAGAGAACCTCCCAGTGGTGCAGGACAACGCAAGAGGGCCAGTGACGACCAGGCGCAGGGCCCCCCTCAGCACCCAGCCGGCGCTTCGGCCGCCGAGCAGCCGCAACCCAAGCGGCCCAGGGTCCTGCGGCACGTGGCCACCTGGACCACGGTCGCTAACGGAGCGGCCATCTCTTACTGCGCGCGGTCCAGGTGGCGGGACCAGGCGCAGCCCCTTCGCGGCGGTGACCTCCAGGAAGTGGCGCTGCCTTTCCGCGGCCTGACCCTGGAGGAGAGGGACCAGGAGCCCCCGGCCGTGTTTAGTGACGAGGAGCGGGCCGGCCTGTGTTCCCTCTGCGGCACACTTGTTGTGCACCGGCCCCGCCACGAGGCGGGTGCGCTGCATAGAGCGCGCAGGGAGGCGGCGGAAAAGCGCTTGGCAGCTTCAGCGCCTTCCCACGCTGCGCCACTGCAGAGGGGCAGCCCGGAGGAGGCGGCCCTCCGCATCCTCCAGTCCAGCCGCCCAGACCTGCTGTCCACGGCGGCCGAGGAGCTTTGGAGGGCGCTGCCGGCAGGGCCCCCAGCGGAGCCAGGCGCCTCGCTCCCCCAGGCGGCTCGTGAGGAGCCCATCCAGCTAGCGGTGAGCGGCCCCCCGGCGAGCACCCCTCCCCCCTGCGACGACTCTATGGACCCGGACCCGGAGGTCATCGACCGCCTACTGGCGAACCCCGGGACGGACGTTTGAGGGGGGGGGGAGATGTAGGGTCTGCTCGCGGGCAAGTCAAATCTCGCGCCGCTCACCGCGGGTAGCCTCGGACCCCTTCTTCCCGAGTGGGGGGGCGGGGGGAGCGAGGCTGGGAGAAAGCCTTTATAAGGCGAGACCGGGAAGGCTCGCGCTCTCTCGCTCTTGGACCAGCCCTGCCAAAAGGACCACCTGACCCAGCTGCCAGGACGACGACCGCCCCCCCTGATGTGAGAATAAACCGTTTGTACAAAGTCCTGCCTCGAGTGACTGCCTGTGCGTCCCCGCGCAGAGGAATTGCCCACACCAGTTATGGAAACAGCGATTATACCGGATTTTGTTAGTACGTCAAAAAATTCTGCCCGAGTTATAGGCGTTGCTAGCAAGCTCATGCGCTTTATTCTAAAACTTAATCACCGGTAAAAACTGCTGGTAAAAACGCAAATTTTATTAGGTTGTATTATAGATTTATTCCCTTTGCAATCTTTGAAAACGGCCGCGTAGTGTCTACGTCGAAGCTATAGCGAACGCTCGTGAAAGAAGAGGTGTGCCGGCAAACTTTGCAGTGAGAAATGGAATTTTCACAGACAATGATTTGATGTGTTTTGTGTGATCTTCGCAGCGCGAACATTTTCGAAACATGTATTTAGCTTTCCGCTTTAGATGACAGCATTTATTGGCTGCTCTCTCACAATTTCCCATGTTGACCTCATTCCAGAGATCGAGCGCTTGCATGCGCACTTCAGGCAGTCTTACATTTAGCCCTGCTGTCATTGCAGACACCATGAAGATGAAGTCAGAGTTGTTATTCGATAACATTGATACCAGTATTTTAAAAGAGTGTGCGGGAGTTTTATTATATAATTGAAGGCACGAACTGATCGGCGAGTGGTTATGCATGATATAATTCAAACAGCGCAAGGTCCAAGGCCTAAGAAGAGAGCAGAGGAAAGGATGAAACGGACAACACAGCGCTTAACTAACAACTGAAATTTATTTCGCACGCTGTCCGTATCAATACATTTAGGCGCCAAAATAGAAAACACCGAAAAGAGCACATTCATCCGCCCGGATTCCTGCGAAACAACACAAACTAGGATGTGCGACTCAGGAAGCGAAATTAGCTTTGTGATGGAGATATCGATGGAGCACTTATACAGGAATCACCGCAATTATTGATATTCCAGGCCTCGATAATTTCCCGACACAGCTGATTTTTGCTCCTAGCAACAACTCGGCAATATCTGAACTCTGGGGAGCAATCGCACTCACGGCAATGCATTCCGAGGTTACGAGACTGTTTGTTATCGATAGTGTTACGATGCTGCCTGAGCCTATCATGTAAGTATTGTCCGGTCAGGCCAGTATAAAACCTGTTAAAATTGAGAGGAATAGAATACACAACATTTTTTGACACTTCACAAATTTGCATTCATAATTTTTTGGGCAATCAGGATAGTTTCCTCTCGATTCTCGACACGCATGGACAAGCTTGACATCTTAATGGGGCCGAGAAGACAACATCCACTCCTACTCTTTTTTCAACACTTTTCAAATTATGTGAGATCTTGTGGATATAGGGAATGGCTGCTACTGGCTTTTTCGTTTGAAATTCAGGACTCCGGGAGCATTTCTATTTTTTAAACATAACACCAGCCACAGATCAAATCACACGAAGTGGATAGCCACAAGCAGTTAGCGTGTCCATCGGGTTACTAAAACTGCGTTCGGTTTGATGTTGAGAGGATTTAGTAAGTGCACTCCTGAAACTTGGCACTCTTTTAACAACCTTCGAGTGCGGGGAACTCTATAGTAGCAACAGGTTATTACCCCTCTTATTACCCCTCAAAGTATTGTTCCATGGCCACCTTCTCAGGGGCAAAAGGTGCAACCCGCTCGGGAACATCGCAACAACTGTTCCCGAGTCTTTCGCGGCAAACACCAACTTATGGGGTCTTTTGAAGCTTAAAGACTCAATGACAATACAGTGTTTCAGTTCACGGACTTCTGATCATTTCCCTCAGATTTCAGTCAATGAGCGTCATATTACTAAATAAACAGGTCATACAGATCACTGTATTGATATATCATGTAGACAGTTTCATTGGCCAGCACAAATAATCAAAGTCCCTTGATGTTCTCTTCATGTTGGCACAAGCAGAAAACATGTGCTTTACAATCGCCATGTCACAGCTTTGTTCGTTGAATCACTCAATGTGCACATTTTCCTACAAAACCAATAATCGCCGACGAACCCTTCTATTTTGGCTTTATCCATGTAGCTGGCCGGTACAATCACCAACAAGTGACGCGTGAACAAGCCAATTTAATCACGAAGAGCAAAGAAGGAAGCTCATGAACTAGGAAGTTCAATGCTAGCAGTGGGTACTTAAAACGCGTGAAAAAAATGTTAATTTTAAATTGTTTTAAATTGTTAATAGACTTCGCTAATAATTCCTCTCTATGAGCTATGTTCGTGTTTTTGTGCTACACTTCAGTTCTCTTGCTCGCGTTTCATTCATTCCTGAGAGTACATTCTGACCCTGATACCTACGGGATACTACCGTGCAGCGCGTTTGCAGCCAGCATTCCCAGCAAATTCCTTCTCTAGCCCCTCGACTACAGATTCGTAAATGATTGGCTCTCGCTTACGTGCAGCGTGACGAAAATTATGTTTCCGCCCCCTTTTGCCCGTCTTCCTCGCAGCGCCTTACACGGCTGACGCCCGCGTTATTGAGCTACGAACAAACCATCACCGACGAAACTGGCGCATTGCAAAGCAAACAAACAAAAAAGGGGCAAACCACGCACTACACTGACGACGAAGTGATTAGGGTGAAGGTGTCATACACAGTTGTCGATGCAAAAGCATAGTGGTAGTTGCATGGCCTCATACTGAAACCGGGGAATAGCGCAGATACGAAGTACACTGCAACGAAAGAGACAAACATGCGATCAAACTACGACTGACTTTTTTATTTAGAAATGCAAACTTAAATACCTCACCACTGCGCTGACACTTTCATGCCATCGTAGCAGGAAATAAATGCACATATTTTAATTCCAGCGGTGGGAAAAATATCAGGCTTGTATGTCTGCCCAGAAGACACATGTCGAGGTTACTTTGTCAGAGGTGTCTGCTTCGTTTCACAGGTGTCCGATCATTCTTAGACATTGCAGATTGAGATACCAACTTACCCACTACACTATGGTGCTCCTAATTACCCCTGACACCAAATTAGGGCCCATTGTTAAAGGTGTGCATGGGCTGAAGTTTACTAAATCGTATAACCACACTCGACACATTCTATTCACATATCACTCTGAGATCTACCTGGAAAATGTCAGGGGAAAAGCGGAAGCGGAAATGAAAGGTTGGAATTATATTTTAAGTTATAATAATATATGAAGGCCACAACGCTCATCTTTACAGACATAGATGTAACAAGCTTCCCGGTATAAGTTCCAGTACTATGTGCACAAACCGCTCCCGGAACTATAGAACAGCAATGAGGGTAAAAAAAAAGCCGCAGAAAAAGTTTCGCATGGCTGTATTTGGCCACTTTTCTAATGGTGTATTTTGTCGCATTGCAAAGCTTGATAGGAGGCGCTCATGAGAACAGCCTTGTCGCTTCACCCTGGCACGCCATCTAAGAGGAAGTGATTTCCTGGAGAATGCTACGCGTGTTGAAGGCCAGCGAGTTGACCCAGAAATCCCTGATGAATTCTGGTGGGAACCTCATCATCACTACGGACACTGCAATATCGACAGCGTTATTCACTCCTTCCAGCAGAAAAAAACGTGCCCTCCAGCCAGGTGAGCCACTCGTCGACAGGAGCAAGGTCGCCCGTTGCGCTGTTAACTTCAAACAGCATCTTCATAGTGACGTAGGGGGTGACGGTGGTCAATGTTCCTGATTTCCCGCCGCAGTTCCTTGAAGGAAAGGAAAGCAGAGACCCACACTGGCTTATACTTGACTTTGACTAGCGATAAAAAGAAATAGTCAACCAAAAGTATTATCGCCATCTCCATACTTTCCGAGAGGAATTTTTATTCAGCATGGTATTACTCAGATTTTTATTGATAGAATCAGAGACGCTGACCGCATGTTGTCCCCATCATACACATCATAAGCCTAACTACATCTCTTGCGGAACAGGCACCTCTCCAATTTCCCTCAAATTAACCCTATCATGTACCAGCTGCGGCTACCTTATTTCCGCAAACTACCAAATTTCATCTACCCACCGAACTTTCTGCCGGTCCCTGAAACGCTTGTCATCTCTTGGAATTCGTTTCGTTACCCTAAAGGCCCATCGGTTGTCTCACCTCAGCATTACATGCCTTTATCTGCTACGTTCTTGCTTATTTATAGTCGGATATTAATAACTCGCGTTTGTTCCCTGATCCATTTGAATCTCCTCCTTTCTCTTCAGGTTGCAACAATAATTTTCATTGCATACATCACTGCGCTCTCGCCAACGTAATTTTAAGCTTTTTTGTTCGCCTACAACATCCCGCCCCATAGGCCAATGCTAAAAAGATACAACTGCTGTATACTTTCTTCTTGACGGATACTTGTACGGTGCTTTGCATGACATCAGAGTACCTGCAATATGCGCTTCCCCGAATTTTATTTGCCTGGAGTTTCAATCTTAATCCAGGCCAGCATTTCAACCTGCTCGAAACGTTTGTATTCTGTAACAACTTCTGTTGCATCGCTTCCTGTTTCAAACCGGTGCGGTGATTGTAAAATATTGGACAGTAGATGTTTTCTTACTTATTGAGGCCCAGCGTTCTTTTTTGTATGTCCTGGTTTTTGATAATGCAGATTTAGAGGCGTAAGTAGTCAACGCCGACGCCGTAAAGTAGTAGCACGGCTTCATTAGTATTGCCTTTAGTAACATTCGCGCTGTAGCGAATGCAATGAAGGGAGAGGGAAGTACACCCTTTCAGTGTTTATGCCCGCAGCCGGCGCGCGCTTCCGCGCCCCTCTGATCGTAGCCCCGAGAGAGCGGAGAGGAATCGCACCGGTAGACGGCGTGCCGGACTGAGAACTTTTACAGCGGCGAGCAGAAATGGAACGCGTTGGCGCCGACGCGTGCGCGTCGATGTAAGAGTGCAACAGCAACCACTGTCCCGGAACAACCCAGATCTTAAAGCCCATGCCACGTCCTAAATTCGTTGTAATCAGGTGGGGCACAGTTCGCAACAAGATGGCCCCATGCGGAATGGACTGTTACTAGGGGAAACATGATGTAACCGAACACTCAGTGCAGCAGGCAAAGCAGCGCATGGCTCAAACACGCCCATCTGAGACACCAGGATCACAAGTTTGTGCTACCTAAACTTATCATGCTCATTACCGCAAATGTGTAATCGCCATTGATTTTTATTTACTAACCCTGTTTTCAATGAACTGCAACGCGAAAGGCTGAATGGGCAGCCATAGATAAGATTTGCTTACAGCCTATAAGATATCAGAGAAGATTGCGCATCGCTTGTCACTTCGACAGAGGTAAGGGGTGTCTGGCACGTGCGCTCACCTCCATAGCGCTCTGAAGCGCGTTATTCCGTGTGTGCTGATCTCAAGCATCGCCTTGTCCCGGCGGCAGTAAAGTCGCAGGGCACCTTGCAGCTGCATCTTGGACGGGAAGTCTAAGGTGGTGTTGCCTACTCTAAGACCTGGGAAGAAATCTCTGGGCTCCGCATCCGCTAAGTTGTAGGATTCGGGCAACCGCTTGAGCAGGTCATCCACGGCCGCCTCCAGATCGATGCGAGGAAAGGTGCAAGTGCCTAGAGACATGAAGTAGGGCGCGCCAAATTTAGACGAGTCAATAGCAAACGCAACATAATGGCAGTAGCGGAGGAAAGTGCACAAATTTAAGTTCAACGCAGCAAAAAGGAGTTACGTCAAAAAGAATTCCTAGTTCTGTGGACTTCTCTACGCCTTTTTTAATGCATTTTTTTCGTCGTAATGGTATGAAATTATTTTGTTATTACTTATATTTTCTACGAAAGGTTAGTGTTACTGTGCTAGAAGTGCAGCTTCTTGCCTAGTTATGCAAAAAGCTTGCTTCCTTTCTTAGGTATTCGTAGGCGTTGGAACTGGTTAGTTTAGTGGACTGAAATTAAGGCCTCTACTACACGATGCTGAGGAGTGTGCCTGAACAGGCCACTTCCTTGCCATTTCGGGTATGCACAGGGTGGCTTCTGCAGTTCTCCTTGTAATTGTTTCGAGTCCATTTATCAGCGCCATAGGCAGGTACTCGACACAGTAAGGCTGCTCGCGTGTAGCGATTGCAAAGCATAGTCGTCCTGCCAGAATTTAGTGCGGTTGCACTACACGGCGTTTTTTTTTTTTCGAAATGGGGCATACGTACTTCGAACTTTCCTGAAGCCTGCTCTTTGGTAGGCGACCCGCCTGCCCACCGGGTTGTGGGTAGCCTGCCAAGTGTGCACACCTGGCAAGCTGTGTGTGTACACCTTTACCTGGCTGTAGGTGTGTTCACCTTGAAGGCCTTCACCTGGCCGAAGCCTTTGGTGAAGGGTACACCGGGGTGAATGCCTTCAATTTTAATGCCTTAAAGGTTAATCCCTTTAGGTCAAAGGCGTTTGTGGTCAAGACCTTTAGGTCACAGGCTTTTGTGGTAAATAACTTGTGGTAAAACCGTTTAGGGTGAATCTTTCAGGTGAAATGCCGTTTAATCTAAGATCTTTACGGTCAATGCCTTGAGTATAAATGTCTTTAGGTCAAAGGATGCGTTCGCATTCCATGCTCGCAAGGACCTTAAGTGCCTACCGTAACTAGTGCCCCTGCGCAATGTGCGTTGCTTTGCCATGGTAAACCCGTGTGCCCTTATTTTTTACTTTAAGAACAACTCAGTTAATCAATTATATGATTTATTCACCATGGTAAATCAAGTTCTACGTCACAATATCGATTTGGGCAGTGTGTTGAAGCTTTCCCCCAGTAATTCACGCATTGTTATTGAATATACGGGTCCCGTTATCTACAGTTTGATTTGTAGTTTACGTCATTGGAACTACTTTCACATGGAGTCAGATCAGCGGCCATTTCAAGGCTTGTAATTGGTAACTATTTTCGGCTACATCAGAGAGTATGAGTACGCTTTCATGTATCCCATTCTGTGATAATTACTTGATCCAGATTCCTATATCCTCAGCGTACGCGCTGTATTTATTCTGATTAATGTTTCGCTTCACTCCCTAACATTACAAGTCGCTAGAAGACTCCGAAAACATGTTGCGCCTTGCTCCTGAATGCGTTATCGTTTGTGAGTTGTGAAAAACAAGACGAATGCTGCTTGCATTGTTGTTCCAAAGCATCTTTAAGGTACATACTCTAAGGTACGTCTGTGAGGTTTATTTGTGATTTTTTTTGCACTAATGGTGTGGATTTTCATAGCTAGCATTCGATTTCTGGCCGAAGATTGTGGGAAAAAAGATGATCGCTGTATAGACAGAAATTTGAGAATATATTTTGTTTCTGTTTTTATTCATTTCGCATTTAATGAGAACTATAAGAGCAGATTAATTGCAATAGTGTTCTCAATTCATCAAATTTCTGGCAGCGGAATGAATAGCAAATTAGTTGGCAATTTTTTTGTTCTTCGATATCAGATGCAGGGATAAAGAACTCCTTAGCGAAACTGCCAACGACTTGCCCCTCTTTTTAAACATGTATGGGGTACAGCCGCTGCACATTGACTGAAGTAGCATGCTACAGAGATATCATTGTGGCACCAGCCTGGAAGTAGCTGAGGGTTTTCGACCGCGTCAGATGCCCCCAGCCTTTCGTTTAGTTCCAATGAAAGACACGACTGCGCCCTCATATTTGCATGTCCTAAGTGTGTCCTTATGCTCAGGTGCATTTTTAAACTGCAGTCTCCGCACAACCGAACAACCGTACTCATGTGAGGCGGGCCTTAAAAAAGAGTTTAGTTGAAAAACCTAAGCCTGCCAACAAAATCTATTTCATGAGGCTGCTCCAATGATATAGCGCTGGCTACCGCACGTTATCATCACATGATGGATCAGAAAATCATTCACACTTTAATTATTTTCTTTAGCAATGAAGCAGGGGATTCTATTATCCAATGCATCACCAATAAAAAAATGTGAGGCTTAAATTACTTGACTGTATGGTGTTTGCACTTTCTCTTCTTTCTTGATTTGATATTTGAATCATATTGTCACGTTGTAGTGACGGCAGTCCAGCGGTCAGGAAGGCACCAACTAGTCTTGGAAACGAAGCTCTTTATTTGGGCTGACTTGCGCCCTCAAAAGAACTGAATCATTCGGCGGTCGCGTAAGCAACAAACGTTCTCGTCGGTCGTCGAGCTACGAATGCCCGCCGCTCGCGGCATCGCTCAATTTAAAGCCGGCAAGGAAACTTCCAGATAACAGATCAATATCATGTACAATAATCTGGAAACACCCAGATGCAGCTCTTCATGGCTGTGATCAATCGAGATTAGTCCGGTCGCTTCTCGCGTCACGAACAAAAATGATAACACCCCCTTCCAGCGGCCTTGCGCGAATGAATGGACACTACAATGATACGTGGCATTACCCCCCTGCCAAAGAAGCATCGTCTCGATGCTTTAAAATTAAAATAAACACGGAGAATGCAAACTTTGAGTCCCTTAGCGTTCATAATAGGGTTTAAGGCGTACGACATGTACGACTTTCGGGCGTGTGCGTCGTCGCTAAGATGCTGTCGTGCCGTCGGGGATGACTTCATAGTCCAGGCCACCGATGCGGTGGAGAACAATATACGGGCCAAAGTAGCGTCGCAGCAACTTTCCACTCAATCCACGGCGGCGAATTGGTGTCCATATCCAAACACGATCACCTGGCTTGTAATGCGTGTCTCGTCGGCGCAGATTGTAGCGTCGGGCGTCAGTGTGCTAATGGTCTTTTATGCGAAGACGCGCAAGTCTTCGCGCTTCCTCGGCGCGATGAAGGTAGGCGGCGACGTCGAGGTTGTCTTCGTCTGAAACGTGCGGGAGCATTGCGTCGAGTGTTGTCGCGGGCTTCCTGCCGTATACAAGCTAGAATGGGGTAAACCTGGTTTTCTCCTGGACGGCAGTATTATAGGCGAAGATCACAAAGGGCAGAATGGTGTCCGAAGTCTTGTGTTCGGCGTCGATGTACATGGAGAGCATGTCTGCGATGGTTTTGCTCAGACGCTCTGTGAGTCCGTTGGTTTGGGGATGATAGGCAGTTGTCGTCCGATGGCTTGTCTGACTGTAGTGTAAGAAGGCTTGTGTCAGCTCCGCTGTGAACGCCGTTACTCTGTCTGTGATGAGCACTTCGGGGGCGCCGTGTCGCAGGAGAATTTGTTCGACAAAAAATTTTGCAACTTCTGTTGCGGTACCACTAGGCAACGCTTTTGCTTCGGCGTAGGGGGTCATGTAGTCGGTCGCCATGACGATCCACTTGTTACCTGATGATAAAGTGGGAAAGGGGCCCAGGAGGTCCATTCCCATTTGCTGAAAGGGCTTAGTTGGCGGTGGTATGGGGTTCAGGAGTCCGGCTGGTCTAGTCGGAGGCGTTTTGCGTCGCTGACACTCACGGCACGTTTTCACGTAATGGGAAACGTCGGTAGCTACCCTCGGCCAATAGTACTCCTGGATGCGGTGCAATGTGCGAGGTAATCCCGAGATGCCCTGCAGTCGGCTCATCATGACACGCCTGCATGATTTCTTGCCTGAGGTTTTTGGGCACGACAAGAAGATGCACTGTCCTGTTGGGCGCGAAGTTCTTCTTCAGGAGGACATTGTTGTGAAGGACGAAGGACAACAGTTGGCACTTGAAACCCCGGGGAGGCGATGCGGCCTTGCCTTTCAAATAATCAACCAGGCTTTGCAACTCAGGATCCGAGCGCTGCTGCTGCGCGAAACTGCTGGCGTTAACCGGTCCTAGGAGAGCGTCGTCGTCTCCCTCTTCCGGTGCTGCGTCTACGGGGGCTCGCGATCGGCAGTCTGCATCGGAATGCTTGCGGCCAGATTTGCACACTACAGTTATGTCGAATTCATGAAGGCGCAGGCTCCAACGAGCAAGGCGGCCGGAGGGATCTTTCAAATTGGCTAGCCAGCACAGAGTATGGTGATCGCTGACAACGTTGAATGGTCGTTAGTACAGGTAGGGGCGAAATTTCGACGTGGCCCAAATAATAGCGAGACATTCTTTCTCGATGGTCGAATAGTTGGCTTCGGCTTTCGACAGTGAACGGCTAGCGTACGCGATACCTCTCCTGTCTGCCATTTTTCTGAACGAGGACCGCTCCTAAGCCCACACTGCTTGCATCGGTGTGAACTTCGGTTTAGGCATTTTCATCAAAGTGCCCGAGCACAGGAGGGGACTGTAAGTGGCGCTTCAGCTCGTTGAAAGCTTCCTCTTGCGGTCTTTCCCAATTAAAAGGCACGTCAGCCTTGGTAAGTTGGGTCAAAGGTTCAGCGATGCGCGAAAAGTTCTTGACGAATCGCTGGTAATAAGCGCACAATCCAAGGAATCTGCGTATAGCTTTCTTGTCATTAGGCTGTGGAAACTCTGCGATCGCAGCTGTCTTCTGGGGGTCTGGGCGAACTCCATCATTGCATACGACGTGACCAAGGAACAGCAGCTCCTCGTAGGCGAAGTGGCACTTCTTTTGTTTTGAGTTTCAGTCCTGAAGACTTGATAGCTTCCAGCACTATCCGAAGCCTTCTGAGGTGGTCTTCAAAGCTTGAGGAAAAGACAACAACGTCATCTAAGTAGACTAGGCAAATCTGCCATTTCAAGCCTGCGAGCACCGTATCCATTACTCGCTGGAACGTCGCTGGGGCAGAGCAGAGGCCGAATGGCATCACCTTGAACTCGAAGAGTCCGTCTGGCGTGATGAACGCAGTCTTCTCGCGATATCTGTCGTCGACTTCAATTTGCCAGTAGCCGCTCTTCAGGTCCATCGATGGGAAGTACTTAGCGTTGCATAGCCGATCCAGTGTGTCGTCGATGCGGGGGAGATGGAAAGACATCCTTCTTCGTAATGCTGTTCAGGCGGCGGTAATCGACGCAGAAGCGAAGGGTGCCGTCTTTCTTTTTCACTAGGACAACTGGTGCTGCCCAGGGGCTCCTTGATGGCTGGATGACGTCGTCACGTAGCATTTCCTCTACTTGCTTGCGGATAGCTTGGCGTTCTATCGGCGATACGCTGTAGAGGCTCTGCCGCAGTGGTCGGGCGTGTTCGCCTGTGACAATGCGGTGCTTGGCAAGCCGGATTCGCCGCACATTCGATGCTGATAAGAAGCAATCGCTGGTCCTTTGAAGAAGACTGCGTATTTGGTCTTGTCTGCTCCGGGGTAATGCCGGGTTGATGTCGAACGTGGGTTGATGGCCTTGGTCAGATGGTTCTGCTGGTTGGTCGGGTAGGGCAAATACGTCTCTGATGTCTGCCAGAGGAAACTCGTCGTACCTTTGTTTAGATGGCGGTATTCTTCGGTGAAGTTGGTTAGCAACACCTGGGATTGGCCATTTCGGATTTAGGCGACTCCCCTTGCGACGCCCAGTCCTCGATCAAAGAGTAACTGGGTGTTCCCCTCGACGACGCCTTCGGCAGTTTCGATGTCTCCAGTACCTATGCAGGCGACGACACTTGATCGGGGCGGCACGCTCAATGCTTCGTCGAGGACGTTTAAGGAAATGGGATGAGCCGCTGTCGTCGCGGCAGGTATGGCTTTGTCCGTGGAAAGCTTGATCGACTTGGATCGAAGGTCGATGATCGCCCGATGTTCATTCAGGAAGTCGATTCCCAAAATCACGTCTCGCGAGCATTTCTGTAGGAACAGGAAGGTTGTAGCATAGGTTCGCCCATTTACTGTAACTCTCGCGGTGCAGCGTCCTGACGGCGTAATAAGGTTACCACTTGCGGTGCGGATCAGCGGGCCATCCCAAGTTGTTGTCACTTTCCTGAGTCGGACAGCGAGTGGCCCGCTCATGACTGGGTAGTCAGCTCCCGTGTCGACCAAGGCAGTAACCGCGTGACCGTCCACCGCAACTTCATGATCACTTGTTCGCGTTCTCGTATTGTACGTTGTCTTCAGTGTCCGATCTCGGCTTCGTCGAGAAGTGAGGCTGCGGTGGGCGTACTCCGACGTTACTTCACTGGGCAGCGGTAAAAGCTTCAAGTCTGGCCGCGTCGTCGTCGTCGTCGTCGGTGTTGTCGTCGTAGTTGAGGCATGATCTTGATTACTCGTCGATGGAGGATCTTTGTCATTGCTCTCAGAAGCAACCTCACCTCCAGAGGCTGCTTTATTCAGTTTAACCTTCGGGGGCTGGGGGAGCGCCCACGCACGGCGTAACTTCGGCTAGGAGATACAAAGCGCGGGGACGATGGCGACGGAGAATGTGATAGGCGGCTCGGCGATGAGCATTCTTCCCGATGAAAAACTCTTCGATTTCGGCCGGTCGCTGGCCGGGTCGGGGTCGTGGGGCGTCGTAATAGAACCCTCGGATGCCTAGTCTTCTGTATGGGCAGTGCCGGAGGACGTGACCGGCTTCGCCACAGTGGAAGCATAGTGGGCGGCGTTGGTCGGGAGTTCTCCACTCGTCGCATTTCCTCGGCTGTGTGCGACGCTCGTAGGACGGTCGGGTTGGGGCGAGAGGGCGGCGGTCCAACGCAGCTGGCTGAGGGCGATATCGGCTTGGTACCCGGGGGTCCCGTCGTCGAGGTTCAGAACGGCGCACAGCTGCGGCGTAAGTCGGCTGTGGGCTGCAGAGGCTGCGCGGTTGTCGGCGTCACACCCAAGGACTGTTGAACCTCATCCCGGATGACGTCTGTGAGCGATAAAAGCTGCGGACGCATTCCTGTTGGCAGCAATCGTCGGCGCTCTTCTCGCACAATTTCACGTATAACCTCCCGCAGGTTATCATTGTTAGCGGTGTCCATGCAGCTTGCTGACAAAAAGCGCTGCTGGCGGTCATACTGGCGGGCTCTGGCATCAAGAGTTTTTTCCATGGTGGATGCCTCTTCGACGAATTCCGCGACGGTTTTGGGTGGGTTCCGTACGAGGCCCGCAAAGAGTTGCTCTTTGACTCCTCGCATAAGAAGCTTTACTTTTTCTTCTTCTTTCGTGTCTGCGTCGGCGCGCCGGAAGGGACGCTTCATCTCCTCAGTGTACATTGCAACGGTCTCGTTTGGATGTTGTATGCGAGACTGTAGCAGCTGCTGGGCTCTCTCCTTTCGTACGACGTTCGTGAAGATGTTCAGAAGCTGCTCTTTGAAGGTTTCCCAGTTCGTGAGGCTAGCTTCCTCATTCTCAATTCAGATTCTTGCTAGTCCCTCCAAGGCGAAGAAGACGTACCTCAGTTTCGTAGCATCATCCCAGTCGTTGAAGACAGCCACACGGTCGAACTGCTCCACCCATTCGTCGGGGTCGGCGCCAGGCGAAGCGTCGAATGTTGTTGGTACCCGGGGCTGGTGAAGAATGATTGGAGTCGTCGTCTGGGGCAAGCTCATGGTGGACGTTGCTACTGGTTATCGCTTCCGGGTAGGGTCCGGCAGAATCCCGAACTCAGGTGCGTCCCCTAGCAGGCGTCGGCTTGTGCGGTGGACTGGAGTCAGGTCTTGCGGTGAATGACTCAGAGGGCTGTCGTCACGACTTGTAGGGGGTGTCCGGAACATAGAAGACTACCCCGCACGTCCACCAGATGTCACGTTGTAGTGACGACAGTACAGCGGTCAGGAAGACACCAACCAGTCTTGGAAACGAAGCTCTTTATTTGGGCTGACTTGCGCCCGCAAAAAAACTAAATCACTCGGCGGCGGCGTAAGCAACAAACGTGCTCGTCGGTCGTCGAACTACGAATGCCCGCCGCTCGCGGCATCGCTCAATTTAAAGACGGCAAAGAAACTTCCAGATAACAGGTCAAGATCATCTACAGTAATCTGGAAACACCTAGATGCAGCTCTTCATGTCTGTGATCAATCGAGATTAGTCCGGTCGCTTCTCGCGTCACGAACAAAAATGATAACACCCCTTTCCTGCGGCCTTGCGCGAATGAATGGACACTACAATGATACGTTGCAATATTTAGATCTAGACTTCAATGACCTTCTATTGCACACCTATCCGTGAGCCGTTAAAAGCGAACTCATGCGTAGGTTAGATGGCTCCTCATGTGGTCTAGCCAAGCAGCGCAGAACGTCTTATTAAATACTATGTATTACGCCTGGCTGAGTGCTCACACGCATGTGCATGTAGTGAGCCCAAAATGGATTCTTGTGAATGCCCTGCACGGAAGCCTGCTTCACGCATTTACACCGCAGTGTGCTCACGCATTTACGCTCCAGTGTTTGATATTAGACATTTTGCACTGTCACTTTGTCTTGTACACATTATCAACGACTAACTGCAGCACCGACCCGAACAGCTGGATTTCTGAAGGCAACTGAAGTGGCCACCTCAGAACTACATGGCTCTTTTCCAACTTCCACTTTTGGTATCAAGTAGCATATTTTTGCAACCGACTATTTGAAGGTCCAAAGTAAAAAAAAATTGGATAAAAATTCTCCCTGCACACTTTCATTCCGTGGCATGTGTTGTGATATAAAGAGGAGACTCCAAGGTAGGCGATGCATGAAATATACCTTAGTTTGGTTTTACATTGCGTAGAAGGAAGCCTGATTGGCCTCGACAGCCCCTCCCACCCACACATTTTTCATTGACGCATAAAGAGGAAGTCATAAACGTATCTCTGGCAGCCTCCGCAAATGTGACGATGTTGTTGGGCGAAATAGTCAGCTGACCATAGTGTTTCGCACTACGCACGTGTGTGGAAAGATACTGTTTTTCTGTTAATCAGGTGTGGCGAGAGCTCCAATACCAGAAATATAAAGCAAAGTTCAGATCAGAAGGTAAGTGATGTTAGTAATATAAGGCTATTAAGGCCTACGTAAGTTGCAAGAAAAAGTGCGCCACACAAATCGCATTTCACAGCTCCACAAACAAAAATCCTGACCCCAAGTTGCCATGGTAGAGCGCTTGAGTCTGTGTAACTTTTAATAACCGGTTCTGTTGGCGCCAAAGTGCTCCTATTTACTCATTATTGACAACACTTTTGGTATCGACTTAACACAGACTGTACTAGATTAACCAGAAAAACGGCCAACGAATATTGTCCATCCCAAAGAGACAAAAGGCAAAACAATTCTGAACCCCACACTAGCCTCTGGCTATGGGTTCAGTCAGTGTTTTGGTAATTTGTATGGCAAAAGTAGAAATAAATGAATGAATGAATGAATGAATGAATGAATGAATGAATGAATGAATGAATGAATGAATGCTCAATGTCAATGTTCGTTCACACCTGCGAGGACCGTTGAGACCACGCTTCCACGCCGCGTTCAGAACACTAGTTCTCGAAACGAACACAAAGACGCTATTAGGGCTGGTAGCGGTATATTATTCCCGAACATGTTACACGCTCCGCTACCGAGCACGCACGTGAAAAATGGAGGACGTGACCACTCCATTGTGCGCATTCGCGAGACCGGTAACCCTATTGGTTTTCTGGCGGTAAGCTTGTGGAAATTCAAACTTTACAATACACGTAAAGTGGCTGTTGACAATGAAGAGAAACTGTTATGATAAGCCCCTTCAGCGTCAGTGTGTTTGAGTTCTTTTACCAGGTTTCACCGATGACGATAATCATACATTCTCAGGAGCAGTATGCAATCAAGGAAGCTTAGTAATGAAAACGTAACGTATTCGAGTGTCCATAGGCTTTCTGCATAGAGCAATAAAAGTTTGTCTGAAAATTACACAGATAACCTTTACTCCACTGCGGGGTACTTCAAAAGTTGTATACATGTCAATAAATTTTAGACAATTGTCGTCAACCCTCCATGTGTCGCTCAAAAGTTTTCGTCAGTTACAACCAAATTAACGCCCACTTTTTTGCAGAGCTCTTTTTTCTTTGTGTGAACTACAATGGTTTATGGTTTATGGTTTATGGGGTTTAACGTCCCAAAGCGACTAAGGCTACGAGAGATGCCTTAGTGAAGGGCTCCGGAAATTTCGACCACCTGGGGTTCTTTAACGTGCACTGACATCGCACAGTACACGGGCCTCTAGAACTTCTCCTCCAAAGAAATTCTAGCCGCCGCGGCCGGGATCGAACCCGCGTCTTTCGGGTCAGCAGCCGAGCACCATAACTGCTGAGCCACCGCGTCGTGTGCACTACAATGTAAACAAAGAAACGGCTTTAGTGTGAAAGGAACACTGCTAAAGATTCGTTACAATATATTTTGGCCGACCTGCTCACCAAATCTCGCGCGTTCCTGGGCGGACACGATTGCTGCACACAGCAGGAAAGCACGAACTGTCTTCATGTCTGCATAGATGCGAGAGCTGCATCTGTTGAGAAGTACAAAAAAATACATGTTCAGAAATTCATTGTTTACTTTCCTTTTATTTATTCGAGATACATCTAAAGACCCTTTTGGAGGTTATGGATGGCAGTATCCAACTGAACAATCGGAACACCAAGAGATCAAGAACAGAACATCAAGAACACAAAACGGATAGTTATAAAATATTAATAAAACTCAAAATACCTGGCATTCTATGTACACAAACACACAAGGATGGAATACTGTAACAGAAATCCTAAGTAAGATGTGATAAAATAGCGCACTACAGCAAAAGAAGAATGGATCAGAGTATATTTTTGATGAAAAAGATAAAGAACTATCCGTAGCTGTGGATGAAATAAACAAATGTTGCATTGACGAAGAAGTGCCCGCACGGCAACGGGACTGCTCTCGGAAGCGCATGCTTCTAAATGAACTTCACGCTCGTTAGTATCGCCTGTCACGTCTGCACCCATTGCTTCATGTCCTCTCCTAGCGATGGCACACTGCAACATGTTGCTCTAAAGTGCTGCTGAGTGGCTTAATCAAATATAGTCGCGGTAATTCAGCCGCAGTCTAGAAATACAGAACGGTAGCGAACCATGTTTAAATTTCAAGCGGTGAATTTTGTATATGGATGTCTCCTCTCAGCTGGGTAAGTACTGTATAATAAACATATTTAAATCATAATCTAACCTTAAATTCTCATAGCGGCGAATTTAAAAAAAAAGTAATTATTGTCAATAGAGAAAATTAGAGAATTTTTACACTGAAATCCATTAGAAAAATTTCATTCCTTTATTTTCTATATTTCTTTCCTTATCTGTTCTAGATTTAAGCGCGTCTCTTAGGAACCAGAAATATACCTTTGCCGCTTGCCGCACTGTCGTTCTCTCAGGTCTTCTTTCGGTCCAGTCCATTATTTGTGATGTAGCTCCAGCCTAAGAAAAAAAGTGTGCCCTCAATATGTACTTAAAAGCCTAGTAAACATCACCGCTCAATACCAGGCAACCGCTTTCTTGTTTTTCAAGTGAATTCTTTCCTTTCTTCAGCTGCAAGAACAAGACAACGATGACGTATCGGAGCATTAATCACTGCCAGACGCAGGCAAACTGTCACGGGTCCCATGTAAAGTGTGAATTAGCTTCGTTGGCTAAATATCCTTTGCACACCTGAGTGGCTTATTTAGGTCTGCTGAGGGCAAGGTACCGTGCTGATACTCGCATAGAACATTCAGGCAGGGTGCCTACCAAGTTGACGTTTCCAAATTCCCTGAGTTTTCCAGGTTTTCCCTGAGTGCATTTGTTAAATTCCCTGAGTGACACATTACTTTGGTTTATGCGAAAACAGCCTGACACAAAGCCGCCTGATGGTATCACTCTTCAGTAAGCATGTTAAAAAATAAAAAAAAACGATTTAGTCTTATTTGAATAGTAAGAAGTAGCTTTTACCGTATTTACTCGCATAATAGGGGCACTTTTTTCCAGAAAATTCGGCTCAAAGTTCGGGGTGCGCCTATTACGCGGGGTAAAATTTCCGGAAATTTTTCGACTCTCAAAATTGAACACACCGCGTAAACGCACTCGTGTATGGGCCGCACCCCGTTTTCCCGAAGAAAATATAAAAAAAAAAGATCCGTGTAAGGGCTGCACCGAAACTTTCTACGACCCACGCGGGAATAGCCTTCAGAATGCACGCGCCGAGGCCTCTGCGATCGGATCCGGCTGCGCGCACCCGGCGCTTGATCGTGGAGGCCACACACGCGCACAGGAGCTTCCAGACGCCACCCACGGAGGGCGCCCGAGGTAGAGCTTATCATCATCATCAACGTTTTCTCCGCCGCGAGCTTTCGCTATCCATATCGCAATCAGCATCTATAGCTCGTTTTTTTTTGTTGCTGTCAAGTGCCGGGATCTGCGGTAGCGCGATAGTTCATCGTGGTTTATGGCTTTGCCGCGGAGCGTTGCTGTTTTAGCTCGACGGCCAAGCACCTTGCCACGTGATAGCGTGCGGTAAAATCTAGCCCCGCTGCGAGCGCGCATGCGCATGCGCAGATTAGCGCGGCAGACTGACTGTAGATCAACCTCCTTGCTGTAGACGCCCGCGCCGCGGGTCGCACATACGCGCGCACTAAAACATACCAGAATCAAAACATAAAGGACAGAATCGGAGACCGACAACTGAGGGAGAAAACGGCTTCGTAACACTCGGCTTGCGAACGCTGGCCGCGTGACGTCACGCTCCCTACACGGCTAGCGTGCGGCAGGTCGGAAAATACGACGTGGCCGAGAAGTGCGGCAGTTGCGACTGCGGCGTCCCTAAATTTTCGTACGCGACTCCAAGCGCCGAGGCTTTCGCGGGCCTAAGTCGGGAACGTTTCCGGCTGGAGATGAAGCTTTCCAAATAGACGTTTAAAGTGAGCATCCCTGAAAACTGTGTGCGGCTGTTCTACGCGATGTCGTTGTACGTGCTGTGGGTCCGCAGCAGGACTGGTAGTCAGTTCAGCAAAAACTTTGTTAAAATAAATATTGGGGAGCGGGGGGTGGCGAGGTGTCGGCTTGCAATCGTGTAAATACAGTATTGATCACAGTGCCAAGTTCGGGGTGCGCCTTTTATGCGCGGAAATAGAAAAAAATTGATTTTTCGCGCCCAAACTAGGGGTGCGCCTATTATGCGAGTAAATACATTTCATTGTAAAAAAAAAAAACATAAGGGAAAGAGTAGCAAAATGCATAACAAATCTAATATCTTCGAAAAAATGCTAAAACAAACTGCGAATCGAATTGAACATTTTCAAATATGAAATAAAAGGAAGATGCATGCGGAAAGAAATACTTTCAAATGCGAGATATTTTTATCTACTGATAGTAACCGCAATGGTGAGATTCTCTCTCAGCAAGTCTATTCAGATGAACACCAGATTACAAAAATCTTAGTTTGTAGAAATGAAAGAGTGACAAACCTCAATGTAACACTGAAAAGTCAACCTCAAGTTCGTGCACAACGCTTCAGTGTTGTTTCACTGTTTTAGAGAGTTTATTTTAGTTTGGATGAGGGACACTTGCATCTCGGCATCAGCCAACACTTTGTTTTTTCAGCTCAAGCTCTTTCACAGAAGCGGCGACACGCTTCCTTTCCCGTTTCGTCCTCAGTGCATCAGCCCTTTCTGCTCTCGTCCTCTCCAGCTCCTCTTTCCACCGTGCGTTCGCCCCACGGACCATTTGGAGCATCCTCTTGGTCAGCTGAACGTTGGCAACTCCTCCAGCCGACATTACGGCGTCATACACGATTCGCTGGGCGACCAAAGATTGCTCCTTCTGATTTTCAACAAGGCATTCCTTGTTAATAGAAAATCCCCGGTCAACAGACGCATTTCCGTGCGAAAGAGACAGAATCATTTAACAAACGTGAAGAGTTCTTTGTTCGAACCACAGATGCCTGCCCAAAGGGCATCCAGCCGATGCGTGCTCCTATTGAAATTTTTCAATGTCGCTTGCGTCGAGGCTAGGGAGCACACATGCTTGTAGGACCGCATCGCCCGGTCAGCTTCTGTTCCTGTAATGGTGCTCCGTTACAACTTCAAGTGCATCACTTAGACGCCGTTCCCCGAGATCGGGAATCAGCGCGCACGCGGGATCCAGAGACGACGATCCCCTCGCTTGTACTTCAACGGCGACCTCTCCACGATCTTTTTGGCACAGTTCTTCACGAAAGTGGCACAGTCCCTTCTGAACCCCAAGATAGCCGAATCTGAAAGTTTCGGGGCCTTTCGGAGCGCATTCTTCGTAGCAAACCCAAGGGCAACCTTGGGCGTCGCAAGTATGTTCGCAGTCAGGTCCATGTCCACCTTGATCAGCTTTAAAGGACTGTCCGCTGCCATTATTACTTATTTCTCCACTATTCTACTCATCAGTGATCGTAGAAGGTTCTCCAATGCTGCGCCAAGAAATGAAAGCATGGGCGAATCGGTCTGGAACTCAGCCAGGAACGGCTGCCGTTCCTCCCCGATGCCAAGCATAAAGGTTAGCTTTGCAGACAGCAGAGGATCGCGAATAGCTGCTTCGACCACGCAGTAACTGGAGCTGGTCGGTCGGTTATCCTCGTTTCGGCACGACTCGACGTACACTTTTAGGTACGGCAGAATCTCAAGAGCTCTTGAAATTACACGAACATTTTCAAGCCATCGCACAGCGCAAAACTTCATAGGGTAAATGTTGCTCCCGGTTATGCGTGCGTATTCAGCGCGTCGGGCAGGTACACATTTGAATAAGTTGTACAAAGCCCGAAGAAATTCCACGAGTTGCCAACCTGTTGCCGCATGTCCGCTTTTGAAAGCGCCGTTCACAACATGAAGGCCACAGCTACCAACTTCGAGAATACGACGGCCGTCGCTGGATTCACACAGTTCTTGTTTGATCTCACGGAGAAATTTTGCATTTACATTCGGCCCATCCATAGAGATCTGAAGAATTTTTGATCGGGAGAGTCCATCTCTGAAAGTTTTAAAAGCGGACACCAATTCTTCCGTCCGCGTGCGCCCCAGAAAGCTTGACGTCAAGTAGCGCGTTTTGACGCTCTGCTCTGCATCCGACCAAAAGCGAACCAGCACGTCCATTTGCTCTCTTTGTGCAACTTTGTTTAACGATTCGTCAAACGCCACGACTACGTGGGAGGCTTGGCTTACTTCCGACATGAGGTTCTCCTTGAAGAAAGGTGAGAGACCATAGACAATAGTATACCCTACCTTGTCTTTGCCAAGCTGCATTTTCTTGGCTGTAGCTGATAATGGGAACATCAAAGGGAACAGAGAAGCTGATGCCGCGGCAGAACGGAGTGATGAGTGCGTCATAACAGCGTTGAGGCACCACATCACTTCAGCATTTACGACTTCTAAGTCACGCTGAAAGATTCTTTGCTGTACGGTCGGGCTGGACGTTCGTCGCCGTAGTTGAAGCACTTGAAGGATGCGCAGAAACAGACGGCACTGGCTCGGCACTGGTCACAACGGTGGCCGGCGGTGTCAAAAATGAGGCTACAGAGGGTGTCCCGGCGCCGGTAATGGCCAGTCGGTGCTTCTTACTTTCAGCGTGACTTGTCACCGCTCGTCTTCCCATGTTGCTGACCGAAAACTGCTTTCTGCATAGCGCGCAGTACGCTGCGTTTGGGTTACTTTCGACGGGCCTAATCCAGGCTGCAAACTCGCAATGTTTCGCATTCGTCCAGTCCTGGACGAAAGTGCACTTGAAGGCCGTCATGCTTGACATGTCGCACACAGCTTGCCTGCGGCACCACAGCAGTCATTAAAACTAAGTCGGTTCAAAACGGCGCTGATAAGTACGGACAGACTTCGTTGATTCGCCAGCGTCGCCAGATCGCGATAAGGCGGGAAACTATTCCCCCTCTCCCAAAGCTGCGCTGCCTGCATCGCGTGTGTGCACCCCCTGCGGCAGAAATGGACGCTTCCATCAGGGAGACGCGCAGGGAGGAAGAGTTCACTCAGAAACACCGGAAAACAAGGGGAGGCCGCTGGCCGTCGAACAGCGCACGTGCAAACCGTAAGAAGCGCGCGCTCTGTCGTCGGCCACAACGCCGGAGAAGCACCGGAAAGTACGCTTCAAAATTCGAAGTGCCGCTGGCGCCGCGAAGCTTTTTGCCGCCTTGCTGGGATGCTCCACTTGACGGCAAAACGTTGGAGGCCGGCGCTCGCTGAGGAGAGTACGCGTAACGCCGCAGTGGACAATCTGTGCAATGCCAGTCCGCATCGTTTACACGAGGCAGCATTATCGCGCCTTTAATTCTTTTTATGTAGAAATGCAGCTATTTTTCCCTGATATAAGCACAAATCCCCTGAGTTTTCCCTGAGTTTTTCCAGATTATCCAAATTCCCTGATAATTCCCGGTTTTCACGGTTTTCCCGGTTGGTAGACAACCTGTCAGGTCAATTTCCCGTCATTGTTTCAAGCGTATATTAAGCAGTAACCTGGATTCTTTTTCTGAAACCATTTTACTGCGTATAACTTTGAAGGATATGAAAGCTGGGGTTCTTATATATCATGGAAGGCTTATTTAATTTACGTGAATTGAGTTAGGTGCGAGGTACGGCCAACTTCAAATTTTTTTTCCTGAACTTCGAAGAAGGTGCAAGTAAGCGGGAGTTAAGCGATTTCTGCCAATGAACGCAAGTGTATAATGTAACCTAGCTCGCTGAAGATTCGCTGATGGGAGCAAACGTGGAATAGCATACAGAATTGCGGAGACCACGCATCCGTGTTTAAACACTGCTGTGGCTTAGCACAACAGAAATAGAAATGCGTGCTACCTCTATGTGTACGGGCAGAAGTGAGTATTACTTCCATATGCCACAAATATTCGAAACTTTTTCCTAGTTTACGCATCTGAAAAATTTAACCGCCGAAGCATGGTCTGTATTCTTCTCTGCTCTGCTGTACATAGCGATGACAACTCTCTAGAAAGGCTTAATGCGTTTTCTTAAAATCGGTTTCCTCGAAATCTATTCATCCTAGATCAAAACACCCGCGCCTTGCGTAATGCTACCAGCACAGGTCTTCGAGCCAGCCGGGTGCAGCCGAGTTTTTCATCCTTACCGCTGTTGATGCTGTCTTCCCTGAGGAGCCTGCTGTACTGCAAGATGTGCCTTGCTCCCGTTAAGCTGAATAGGGTGCCGGTACCGTTCCTTCAGGAAGGTTGAAGAAGAGAGGTGGTGTGGCTCTAGTGCTTCCACCGGAACTGCCGGATACACGCGCCGGGGCCGTCGCTAGCCGCCGGCCGTGGTGTTTGTATCGCCGAGCACAGTGGAGGCTACATGCGCGCTGCTCATTAGTTCGCTTCTGAAAGGAAGTAGATTGCAATAATGGGACCCTTTCGCAAGACAACTGCGACTTTAGGCGCCACCAAATTGCTCTCTTTTACGGTATTTAATCTAACGCATTCTCTACGTGTTTTGAAATTTGCACTGTGTCGCATCGAGACATAAACTTTGTTAACGACTGCAGCGAGAATGCTAGATCAAATATTTTAACCGGGAAATTTTCAAAACGAATAGTTGAGCTAATCTGGGGCATTGCGTGGCGGGGGCCTCGCAAAACGGTGACGGTAAATATGCAAGGAAGAGACAGTCCGGAACTTTAAAATTATTTGTTTTTTGAGAAACGATAGCGTGATGTGTAGCCCCCGCCAACCAAGAAAGAAAAAAAAAAGCGTGAAAAGGCTGTGAAAAGCGGTTGGGTGCACGTAAGTTAATACGGTATTGCTCGTGGAAGGCATTGTTTTCAGTGGAAACTTTGTAACTGAGGCCTCTTATGTGGCCTACACTTGTCTTTTTGTCTTGCCACCATTATGGAATGTGAGAGAAGCCACTCGCACGAAGCTGTCGCTGAAAAACACCATTGACAACCTGATATGCGAACTAGAGTGCAGATTTTAGGCTGAATGAAGACATGCAGATGATCGTTTACTTCCTACCATTAACTATACTCCAGTGCGTCATCCTATCGGGCAGTCTCCTATGCGGGTTGACACGAAGTCTTTCGAGTAGAAAATGTTACACAGGGGCAGTCTATTTTTTTAAGAAGCTCGGTGCATTGTTCACCTATTTAAGGCCGTTAATTTGCAAATTTAACTGCGCGGTTCACGTAATATAAATGCAACCAGTTTTGATCCCCGTCACTCCACTCGGGCATGTAGGCTTCTAGAACGATGTGAAACCTGGCTGAGCTAGTGCGCTTACGGGAACTTCAAAACTCCACGCAATAGATATTAGAGAGTTGAAGTACTGCGTGCTTAAACAGGCGCAAGACCTCTGGGTCCGCACGCTGATTTCGTGCTCTGTACTGCAGCCCGAGTATTGCGGGTCGCGTATTCGCAGCGTACATACGCAGAACTTGTGACTTCAGCGTGTGTTCGTTAGAGAACCCTGCGTGCAAATATCGTTGCTCTCTCTGGGAGAGGGCGAGATATGCCTGAAAATATAGCCGCAGGACAGCCGGATACTCGCTGCAGAAGCGCTTTTAGGTTGCCGACCATTTAGTCGGTTCCAAAAGTCAACGCGTGGAACCCATTAGCCGATCCATCTCAGGGGACAAGAACGGCAGCATATGTACATACAGTGTGCTAAGAAGAGCCATACTTCATCGCCGAGGAGACTGCAAACCTCCAGATGAAAGTACCAAATCTACGCATTTGTCGTGAGGCTCTATTTCACTGCGTAAAAGTTGCCTTTTGCGGTAGAAGTAAACAACACGCAAACTTTCGAACAGCACCAGAATCAGCTAACAGCACGAAGTGTGCTTTCGCTCCATCACTGGAAAGCACAAATTGATTAGAGCAAAGAAGTGCGAATCTGCAGGCGGTACTTCGGCGTTATTGGTAGACGGAGATTTTTACCATTTACTCCAATGCTTGCTTGCGGTTTTTTGTGCACAGTTTACGTGTGCATACAGTTTCGCATCGTTGCAGGACGTTGCTATCCTCGCGCCCCAGTATGAATATAATTTGAAGCTTTTCAGGCTTCTTTCTGCGCCGGTTGAATAAAAGGCAGCCGACCGTGCACTGGCACCGTGGATTGCCAGGCAGCGTCCACGCTACCACCTTGTCGAGAATGTGCTACGTAGATCACGATTTAAATCAGTGCATTTAGCACATTTATTCAGCATGTTGAGTATCTTGTGCCTTCCCTGTGAACGCTTTCTTGTCGGTGGCCCCGATACATAAAAAGAAGAGAAATAATTGGGGAAAACATCATTATCCTTTATTAATTAATTTGAGGTAGCCCCCAATACAAATTTTCGAGGTATTATGGCGGCCAAGCATCGCTGTGGCACCAGGTTTGAGCCGGCAACATGTTTGTGCCACCAGTACTATGCAGTCCGTTGAAAGAAACATGCAACTTGCTAACAACGCCTGCAGCCTGAACAGCAAAGAGCTGCTTTTAAACAACTTGAGGATTTATTTGCTGGATTGCTATGTTAATGCAATAGCAGCACTGTCCTTATTCAGTATACACATGCCAAATTGCTTACCTTGACCATGAATCGAAAACAGCTGCTACCAACAACGAACGAGTTGCTACTGGCAGATGCGAACCTGTGGCTGCCTATAAATCTTACGTGGGTTGTTGGAAGATGGGCCAAGCACAAGTGCAACTGCTCTCATTCCTAATACACAAAGCCAACGGTCCCAACACCAGGGCGCATAAATATCGGCGACCGTTCTAAATTTGTAGTATGGAAAGTGTAGCATGAATCACATCTAGGCTGAATTATAAAATAGCATAACATCTGAGGCCTAACATTCGCGTCTTCAGGACGTTGAAGTCATTTGCCTCTAAAATATTGCATGTGACATAATTTTAGCATGTAGAATAGCAGCCGCGTTCACTCACTGTGGTAAACTGTTTGGATGAAAAGTATGACCACAATCCGGAGCTGTGAAGCTCGCTCGCAGCCGGAACGCATGGCCTGAACCTTGGCTGAATGTTGAAAGGCGACCTAGGTTTTGCTGCGCCAAAACTCCCTCTTACACTTGGTGGAGGCTGCTGTAGACGCACCTTACCTTCGACTAAGCGCTCGTGTTGTCCAAGTCTTTTCTCTCCGTGTTTTTGCCGCTTGCTCGTGTCTTATGATAGCACCAACTAGCCCAAACGTCTGTGCCCTTTACCTTGGACTCCCGTTATACCCGATGTCACCACCCAGACAGCCCCCATCCGTTCGCTCACCATCCTCTGTTCCGGCGTGCTCCGGCAGCGCTCTTCGAGCGTCTTCGGCGGTACCGACGACCACGATGTCGACGAGTGGTTGTCGTCTTACGAGCTCTAGCGCCTGCAACTAGTGGGACGTTACCTAGTGGGCTATTAGGTACCAAGCTCGGTAACGCCCTGTTCGATCCTACCGACGTAGCTGTGGCTCAGCAGGCACGAAGCCGACGTCCCTACCTGGCCGTCCAAAATAGCACGGGTCCGACGCCCGTTGTTCTGTTGTGGAAAAAAGACGGCACACATTGCTTCTCCTCCACTTCTTCTCCTCCACTTCTTCTCCATTGCTTCTTCTCCACCTTCACTTTAAAAAGCATAAATAAGAAGGATGTCTACTGTTGTATCGGCCTGGAAAGCCATGCCGGAGCACAATAGGGCACTCCAAGACGGCGGTCTGAAGAAAGTTACGAGGCCCGAGTCCGGTGTGAAAATATGATTCGATTCGAACGGTGCGTTGGGCGGAGCTGCAGACGAAGCACTGATGTATGCACAGGACAGAGTTTCACCGACGATGATGAGTCTCAGTGCCTTAATAGCGTCGTCCCAGACATGGAACCGCGTTCTGTGGCAGAGAAGTTTGCCGTTTCCGACGGTTCTTGGAACTTGACGGTTGTGTGGTATGCGGTGTTTTTTAACCATAAACACTGCATACATGTCTACCCAGATCGCTCAGTGACTTCAACATCCATCATCACATTTCCATCACTCTGCTGAAATGCCTTTTGCGATACCTTGGACAGTGCTTAAAAGGACCTCTGTACTTAAGACGTTTCCCTGGAATGCGTACCCTTACTCTACTCCCAATCTGTATATATGGAGGCTTTGATCCCCTTTTTATGCGAAGCATATTGCTAGAGCTACCACTCACACCGTCGGCGTGGGACCCCTGCACGTCACACCACGTGACACCGTGACGTCACACCACGTGACACCGTGACGTCACACCACGTGACATTGGATGAGAGAGGCGGCCTCCACCTCGCGCCGTCGCCGTGGGACCCGTAGCCGTCACGCCACGTGACACCGTGACGTCGTCGTGACGATGCCATCACACAGACGCCGGAATGTCCTCGAGCGGCATTCCCGCGCATTTCGAACGCGCGTTCACACTCGGTGTAGGTGAAACGCTCGCTCCACCGGGCAGGCAGACGCGGCTTCCGTGGCAATCCAGGCGCTCACCCAACGCGCGTCTCGGAGTTAGTCGGCGTTCCGCTGTAGCCATGCCGTTGTCTTCCCCCACGACGAATGGCTTCTAGTGGTTGTATTAAAATGACCAAGTATGCAACCAAGGAAAGCCAAGTATTACCAAGCCTAGCCACCAATATGCTTCGCATCTGACTAGGCTTAACCTTAGCTAAGCCTCAGCCATAATTTTTTATATTCACGTGTTGTTTCACGTACGGAATATCTACGGAACATCCTAGCTCTTACAACAGGTGGGCTCACACGTTTCACAAGTTTTACGTCCGGTTGCCGGGTCACCTGATGCACGTAGCCTTTTAACAGACCGAAGTGCGGTGTGAAGAGATGATTGGATTCCAACGGTGCGTTGGACGGAACTGCAGACGAAGGAGTGATCTATGCACAGGACAGAGTTTCACCGATGATGATGAGTCTGAAAGCCTGAATAGCGCCGTCCCAGACATAGAACCGCGTTCCGTGACATAAAAGTGTACCGCTACCGACGTATCTTGGAACTTGACGGTTGTGTGGTATGCGGTGTTTTTTACCCATAAACACCGCATACATGTCTACATAGATCGTAACGTGACTTCGACAAGCTCTGCTGGGTTTGTGGTGATACCGGCCAGGTCTCTTTTAATTAAGGTCAGGAGTACCTATCTCACCTCTTCAACTGGTACAGAACTAGCTGCCCTACGAGCTGCAGTTCAATTCATCCGTTAGGAATCTGCACATGACTGGACAGATTTCACTGACTCTAAAGCAGCCCTTCAAGGCCTGCAAGCTGCACTACGCCGCGGGTGACACGAACAACTCGTTGGAGAAATCCGCAAGTTTTACCATGGCGCCATATTGAAAGGACATGACATAATTTTCTAGTGGCTGCCGGGTCACTGCGGTATTCGTGGCAATCGCCGGGCTGACCAAACTGCCCGTTCTGCCCACAGTGAGGGAATCTCTGTCAATATCCCTGTAACGAGAGCTGACGGAGCGTGTGGGCTTCTTTCCTTGAGGCTGGAGCTCACACTTTCAGCGTGGAACACCGGAGAGTTCTGCATCCGTCACCTCAGTGCATTGGAACCTAGACTGCGCCTCCGTCTTCCATGTGATGTAGCGCGTAATGAAGCAACATTAATATGTCGTCTATGGCTCGGCGTTGCCTCCACGAATAAGTACGCTTTCCGGATCGCCATGGCCGACAGCCCTTCTTGTGTAAAGTGTGCCTGTGAAGAGACAATCACTCATCTCTTGTGCGTGTGCCGTGTATTTGTGACCGAAAGACATAACCTGCGTTGTGCTCTACACCGCCTTGACCCTGTCCCTTTCACAGAGGCCAAGATCTTCGGTCCGTGGCCACAACAGTGGACTGCCATCAAGGCTTACAAGGCACTGTTTTGTTTTTTGAGAGAGACTGCCTTGATTGACAGATTGTGACGGTTTCCCGTTCCTTCTCTCTTCCCTCTTTAATCCCCTGATTCCCTTTCCCTGTGAATGGTAGCCAAACGGAAACTTTTCTGTTTAACATGCCTGCCTTTCCCCTCTCTCTGCATCTATCTTGACGGTTGTGGAGAAAAATCCGAAGTTCTTCACCACTTGCTCCAAGTAGTTCTGGATGATTAATTGCGATTGAAGTAGGCGGATATGTGAAAAGTACGTCTCGTAGTCCCAAATAGTCATGAGAAAGACGACTGCCCCGGTGTTGACCATCAAGGGGAGGGTCACATTATTAACTTGAATCGGAAGGCTCATAAGTGACAGGGCATTGACACTGTCTTTTTAGCCTTGCGTACAGTCAATGTATTTGTAATGGCATTTTCTTGAGTTTCCATTTCGTTGACGGTTCCCGCCGTACCTTCAGATGAGCGGCAAGTTTGCAAGAAATGTCCCTTTTTCCACATGTCTGGCAGTATTTGTGGCGAGCAGGGAATCCGGAAAATTCGCCCAGTGATCCGTCGATCCACAGCGAAAACAGCAGCCGAGTCGAGCCAACGGCGCGGGGGCGCCCGGATGCCTCCTTTCCTGACGGGGATTACGACCTCCTCGCTCTCGGCGTCCGCCATCGCTACCCGATCGGGGGGAAACGCCGGTTCATTGGCCGCCGTATTGAAGTGAAGCCGGGCCGGGAAGGAGACCTCCATCTTGGATAGGAACAGGACGGGAAATTGCGCCATCTTGAAAGTCTCGCCGAAGACGACACAGGTCGAAGACGACACACGTCGTGCCCCTCATCTTGCATCTGCCGACGCTGTGAAACGGCGTGTACTTGCAGAGCGCCGAACTGCTGCATTATCTTACCGGTGCGTTCCTCTTTATGAGCAACCTCCATTGCCTTCTTGATGGTGAAATTCTCGCCGAGTTGTATTCAGAAAATGACACTTGGATTCAGGAGTTCAGAAAATAACACTTGGCACAAGTCAATAGCCTTATTTTTAGAAGAGAAACTAAACCTGTTGGCAATCAAGGATCCGTACCTTATAAAGAATTCTGAAGAAGTAATAGGCCTCCTTAACACACAACTGACAAGGGCTTTCAAGCCTACTCAATCGATATTAAAGATCTTTACTATTCACTACGCCACGCAGGCTTGCTTAGGTGCGTCGAAGATAGCATAGACGATTTAGGAGTAATAGTTCTCTAGAACGCTACAGGAGTGTCTTTACAGAATTTTTTGGGCCTTTTAGCTTTTTATCTCCAGTCCACCTTTATCAGCTGGCAGGGCAAGCCCTACCTGCAAAAACAGGCGGTTTGTATTGGGTCGTGCCTAGCACCGGTTTTCGGCATCTTGTACCCAGCAAATGTTGACATAATCATCATTGATTGCCTATTTGCTTCCAAAGTGACCAGAGTATTTAGATATGTGGACGATTTAGTGGTCTTCTTCGACAGTAGCTCTGATGATCTAAACAAAGTATCATCTGATGCAACAGCAGTTTTTAATGAATGCCTCGACCCACTTCACCTGACCTTTGAATCTCCTGAAAACAAAGAAATTCGCTTCCTTTATATTAAGCTGGTATATGGTCAAGAACACAATTGCTGGAGCTATGCGCCTCGTGCCAACAAATCCTTGCTTGCTTAAAATTCGGCGCACTCTAAGTTGATAAAAAAAGGCATTGTCAACACGTGTTCCAAAAAGCCTTTGGAGAAGTAATGTGGGCACCAGGTGAACAGTAGTTTTCAGGAACAGGTAACACGGTTACAAGAGGCTGGGTATCCTGAAACCATTTTGGAGTCAGTGGCTGAGGGGGTGATTCGTATGAATAATTCTAAATGTCAAACTGCCTGAGAAATGTAGGAAAACAGCAGTAATTCCGTACATGCACATGATTTCCCATAATCTGAAAAAGATAGGTCAACGAGTAGGCGTTCAGGTAGTGGTTTCGGACCCATAAAAACTGGCAAAACTATTTAAGACGAAGGATCCGTACTCTGTGAAACATTAAAGGTGTACAAAGAATCACAGGAAGAAACTTGTTGACTGCGCAGAAGGTGTCGTGTATTCCTTGCCACTGTCAAGTATTGACACCTCTTTTTGTGCTAGTTGGTGCATAGTGAATTAGAGGAAAAAATAGCACCAAACCATGCATACCACAGAAAAGGAACGAGGACGAGACACAAGCGCTAACTCACAACTGAAATTATATTGAAGCCAGGAAGCACCTTATATAAGGTGAAGTTTCAAGAAGAAAGTAGGGTGACAAGAAGGAGAAGGTGAACAAATGCAACCAACCGGGAACGCAGAAACAGGCAGGCAGCCAAAATCGCAAAGGAAAAAAAAAACAGTTACCAGATAGCGGTATCTAGAAAATCGAACTCGGAGGCAAAAAGAGATAAAGATGGAGTGCTGACACACCAAGAGCCAAATTTCTTTGTGTAGAATGCCTCCAGACTAACACGTGCAGTTTTATCCGTGCTCTTGCCAAGAAAGTTTGTCTCGTTAACCGAGCCTCGCAACCGTTGCAGCTCATTACGTGCGCAACCAAATGTCTGTACTTATCTTTCATATCTGACAAATATCGGGCATGGTCCCTCAAACGATCGTTGATGCATCGGCCAGTCTGGCCGACATAAAGTTTACAACACGTTAAGTGGATAGCGTAAACCACTCCTACGGAACACTTGGTAAACAGAGTACCATGCTTCATCTGGCATCCCCGCTTTTTTGAGTCGCAGATTCGGGGGCACAACTTTCTCAGCTTGTTAGGAGCCGAAAAGGCGGAATTCACGCCATCGCTGTTGGCCACTTTCCTCATATTGTGCGAGGTTTTGTGCACGTAAGGCACAACTAGCGGCTTCTGTGTCCTGTGACGGTCCTCTCCTGTATTTCTTCGTGTTCCGTGCTTAACTTTTTGAAGGATGGTCTCGAAAACAGCAAACAACAAAGAGCAGGGGAACCCAGCCGCCCAAAGTCTGCTCGTCTGATTCTGAAAGCTGTCTTGCAGCCTAGAGCTTGTTCAAGCTGACAAAGAGACTGGGTTTGTTGTTTTTCTTGAGGACATGTACGACCAGAAAGCGCGTGCAGCAGTCAATGAGAACTTTGTACAGGTGAAGAAAAGTGCTGTTTGGATTAAGACGAAATTCATCAACTTTTGCACGAATTTAAATCTTCAGACTCTTGCCAATGATATAAAAAAGAGCAAGGGTGATAGCCTAAATGCTTTCTCTACAGCCAAGACCCACAATCCAGAAATACCTTTCCGAACAATTGTCAGCGAAGAACAACCTTGGCAAAAGAATGTCAGCGGTTTCTTACAGAAGCATCTTAAATTACTTGTTTTGGACCATCCAATCATCACAAAAAATTCGACAGTTGTCGCTGAGTACCTACAGAGTACCAGTTGCGTCGGCTTTGGGTTTTCTGTAGATGTGGAAGATTTGTTTTAAACTGTTCCCCAATACCAGCTTTTGTTGGCTGTAAAGGAATGCATGCAAGCAAACGGCGACGTGGCTTTGGAGAATTCTTCAGGACTGTCGGTTGATAATTTTGTCGCTTTATTGCAGTTTACTTAAGTTCTACTTTTATACTATTTGACAACCTGCCTTTTTTGCAGCGTAACGGAGTATGCATAGGGTCCTGCGTGGCCCCTATCCTTTGCGACATTTTCTTGACAAAGGTTGACCGATCATTAGATAAACATTTTTATGGGGCAGGGGGTGGGGGGCAGTTTTAAAGGTTTTTAGGTATGTGCACGATTTTTTAGTGCTTTTAAAGAAATCAGACGCCCTTCGCCTACCACTCTACAGTAGGCGAAGTTTTAAATGCTTTTGACAAACATAGACTTGGGCTCACTTTTACCCATGAAGTACCCGACACTAATGTTTTACAGTTTTTAGACTTGAAACTAACCTTCCTTGAAAGACACGTTTTCTAGGGTTATTACCCGCCTGCAAAAAAATTTTTTGCCTTAAGATTCCATGCACTCCAAGACTGTAAAAAGAGCAATAGCGTCGGATTGCCCGGAGTCTACTCTCAAGAAATCGTGCCCGCACCAGTTGCAAGACAGCTTTCAGAATCAGATGAGGCGACTTTCGGCGGCTGGGTTCCCCTGCTGTGTGTTGGTTGCTGTTTGCGAGACGCGCCTTCAAAAACTTAAGCACGGAACACGAAGAAATACAGGAGAGGACCGTCACAGGAAGAAGAAGCCGCTAGTTGTGCCTTACTTGCAAAAAACCTCGCACAACTTGAGGAAAGTGGCCAACAGGTATGGTGTGAGTGTCGCCTTTTCGGCTTCTAACAAGATGGGAAAGTTGTGCCCCCGAATCTGCGACTCAAGAAAGCGGAGATGCCAGATGAAGCATGGTACTCTGTTTACTAAGTGTTCCGTAGGAGTGGTTTACGCTATCCCCTTAACGTGTGGGAAACTTTATGTCGGCCAGACTGGCCGATGCATCAACCAGCGTTTGGGGGACCATGCCCGGAATTTGCCAGATACGAAAGATAAGTACGCACATTTGGTTGCGCACGTAATGAGCTGCAACGGTTGCGAGGCTCGGTTAAACGAGACGAAGATTCTTGGCAAGAGCACGGATAAAACTGCACGTCTTAGTCTGGAGGCTTTCTACATAAAGAAATTTGGCTGTAGGTGTGTCAGCACTCCATCTTTATCTCTTTTTGCCTCCGAGTTCGATTTTCTAGATTCCGCTATCATGTAACTGTTCTTTTTCTTTTGCGATTTTTGGCTGCCTGCCTGCTTCTGCGTTCCCGGATGGTTGCATTTGTTAACCTTCTCCTTCTTGTCACCGTTCTTTCCCCTTGAAACTTCACCTTATTTAAGATGCTTCCTGGTTTCAATTAAATTTCAGTTGTGAATTCCTTTCTCGTGGTATGCATGGTTTGGCGCTATTTTTTCCTGTAATACACTGTCATGTAGTAAGGTGTGCATAGGCCAAACCGGGAGATGCCTAAACGAGAGTCTACAGGAGCACAATAAGCATATAGAAAATAGAAAAGGGAGTCTTTCAGAAAACTGTGAGGAATGTAAACCAGATGCATGCGTGCCGAAGTTCGATGAATGCCAGGCGATTAAAAAATGCAGGAAAGAGCTAACATGAGAGATTATTGAAGCAAGACGAATAAAAAGCTTAGAAGATAGGTGTGTAAGCATCCCGTCTGTATCTTTATCAGCGATGGAGATGATTTTTCTTGATGGCTTGAACAAAATGTGAAAAGTGACTTGCGGTGTGGTAGGCTTGTGGGACGATATTTTGATGATTTCTCAGTACTTAAAAACAGTTTGTGCATGGAATAACGATTCAATTGAAAGTTAGCGCATGTGTTGTCGTCTTCGTGGTGTCGTCGTCGCGAGCGCTACAGGGTTTTCATCATGAGTTGGATGAACCGGCGGAGAAATTGATGCGAGTGCAAGCCGCAAAGGATTTGAGCTTGCACGATAAACTGGCAGTGGTGCCAAACTTACACAATTTGGTGAGCCGTTGGACATCTCGAATGTAGTCGATAGTTGGCTCAGCACGGCTGTGCACACTGTGTTTGAAATGAACGCCGCTGAAATATTAGTTCTCTTCTTCCTTATAGAGCATGAAGCACCCCCTGTATACGCCCGGTGCCTCAGAGTCACCAGTCCCTACGTCGGTTCCAGCCTGCCTGTCTTCCTCGATGAGGCTGTAGTAGATACTGATGCCTTCTACACCAAGCGCATTGAGCAGAAGGGCTTTCTTGAGCTAGCGAGTGGCATTCCTGGCGGCGGCGCTGAAGTAAGCCTCGAAAACACGTCGCCATTGAAGCCAAGGAACAGCCGGTACGCCGGGGCATGACAAGAAGGGTGGGGGAAGTATTGCCACGTTCATCTTGAAGAAGCAGGAAGCGGAACCAGGGGTTCAGCAGAGCTGTGCAGAAGACGCCGCGATAGCATCGATATGTCAGGCAGACTGCGCAGCCAAGTGCAGCCAAGTGCAGCCAAGGGCAAAAATGCTGCTTGATGGCAGGGCAGCAGAAGGAGTAGGCGTAGTGGTAAGGTAAGTTAAATCTTCTCACTCGCGTATAAGCACGATGCACGTGGATGGATCTTCGTCGCTAAACTGTTGTATCGGCGTGGAACGCCATGCTGGAGCAAGTTAGAGCACGCCGGCCCGTAGGCCTGAAGAAAGACAGCCACTGACAGAGGCGCTGGCCGAGGTTGAGAGAGCCCCTGTTTATTATTGCGTAAGTAATATTACGTCAGGTTTCTGCCTCTTCATGTAGCCACGGTGGTAGGCACGTTTGAACTTTAGAGCGACCGCAGATGCCCCCCATTTCAAGCCGTCGGGTGGTCGTGGCGGTAGGCACGCCGCGCTACAGCTGCCGTCGCTACCAAGTGGAGGCGCTGTTGCGCTGCTCTCTCGCCAGATGTGAGAGAGAGGGGGAAATGTGTATAAAGCGTGTTGACTTGCTTGCTGGATTCATTCGACATGCTACCCGATAAACGGAAAGAGAAGCTACGCCGACTTGTAACGCGTAACGTGTTTTTTTCGCAACACGTGGTCCGCCCTGGAGCCGAGCAGCCACCGGCATTTTTCGTTAACATGCGCCCCACACTGGCGTCGTTGACTGCCAGCGTGCCCGATCTGGATGTTGATGAAAGCCCGGCCTCCAGGATCTGTGAGGCACTAACGGTCGCTCAGCTGACCCGCGAACAACTCCAGAAAACGAGACGGGCACGCTGGCGCCATCTAACGTCAGCTGCGCTTCCTGCAGATATCAGGGACTTCGGCTGGTTGCGAGGCTGGCGGGTCCTGCCCACAAGAGACCGCCTTGCGGCGTGGGGCGTGGGGCCCTCCGCCCGATGTCCGCAACGCGGTCTCATAGAAACATTAAAGCACGCAATGTTCGACTGTGTAGTGGCGCGCACCTTTTGGATTTTAGTGTCACGCCTCTTTGTAACCCGCCTGCAAGCGCGCACTATTTCGTCCGAAGTGTTTAAAAATATTCTGTTGTGTGTCGGCATGTCAGTTTTGTGGCGGCAGCGTGGAGTGGCTTCCTTAAATGGTCGTCCGCGAAGAGCAATGTTTCCAATGCTGCAGCGCCTCCGCACGCGCCTTTTTGAGCAAGCATGCGTGGACGCAGTGTCAATGATCGAGGCTGAGTTTTTGCGCAAATGGTTTGGTTTGGTTTATGGGGTTTAACGTCCCAAAGCGACTGAGGCTATGAGAGACGCCGTAGTGGAGGGCTCCGGAAATTTCGACCACCTGGGGTTCTTTAACGTGCACTGACATCGCACAGTACACGGGCCTCTAGAATTTCTCCTCCAAAGAAATTCTAGCCGCCGCGGCCGGGATCGAACCCGCGTCTTTTGGGTCAGCAGCCGAGCACCATAGCCACTGAGTCACCGCGGCGGCTTTTGCGCAAATGGTCGACATACTTCATCGTCCTGCGCGGCGGTCGAGTGTAGGCCTTATTACTGCCCTACTGACATGCTCAGGGCTGCGTCACTGCGCATGTGCTTGAAAGATCAGAACTTTGAGTTGAGCAGTTTTGCTTTGTATTTTTGTATTTTTGTTGACATTAGGAAAAAAGCAAACTGCTCTTTCCACGCCGACTTGCAGCAGCCAGGAAGCAACAGCGCGCCCAAGAGACCGATGAAGAGCGTGAACAGCGGCTTGCTAAACAGCGAGCCCAGGATGCTGCCAAAGGGGCGCGCTCTGCGCTGTGTTTACGCGACCTACCGGGTTTAACCAAATCTAAACCTCAGCTAATTTTTTCATAGCGCGGGCCTTAAATGGACTGAATGCCGCAATACGGCGCCCCCTGAGGTGAGTAATCTGTGATCTCGAAACCGAAACAACGATACATCTACCCCCTAATAAGGACGGAGAATTGGGCCGGTAAATAGCTTTTATTGTACCGTTTCTTCAATCTAGTTAACCCCCAACTTTTCCTACCAGTTATAGACCCATAGAACTTACCAGTTGCCTCGCCATGTACTTTGAAAGTGTCGTGAGTGTGATTAACTTTTGTTCTTCAAGCGTGTTAACTTCTTGATATCCAGCAGTGTGGTTTTAAAAAGGAATGATCCACTAAAGATCACCTCATCCATCTCAAAAATACAGTCAGGGAAGCTTTTGTACACAAACAACACTGTCTTGCAGTCTTTTTCGATTTATAAAAAGCTGATGATACAACCTGGAGGTTCGGGATTCATCAGGACTTAGCTGCGCACGCCATCCGCGGCAGAATGCTGAACTCGATTAAAGAATTTTGTCTGACTGTTCTTTTAATGTCCGTCTATGCTCAACCCTTTCGAGGAATTTTACTAAGAAGATAGGAGTGCCTCAAGGGTGTATTTTAAGCACAACTCTCTTTCTTGCGAAAATGAATTCTCTTAACGAAATATTATCAAGGTCCGTTATGTATTCATTTTTTGTAAAAGACCTCCAGATAGCTTACACATCCTCCAACATATCAACACGGAAAAGACACAGTTAACATTAAACAAACTGGCATTATGGGCAGACAGAAATGGTTTTCGGTTTTCTGCACAGAAAACAATAGCCATTATTTTATCATGCAAACCAGGATTACAGGCACATCCGTTCCTGCATCTGAACAAAACCAAGTTGCCCGTAAAAAATGAACACAAATTTTTAGGTATAACATTAGACAAAAACTAACTTTAATGCCTCGTATTAACCTGTTAAAAAAGAAAACTTCCTGATCACTGAACATACTCAAAGTCCTTTCACATAAACACCGGGGTTCTGAGAGGGCATGCCTTCTAAAAATTTATCGCTCGTGGTCCGATCCTGCTTAGACTATGGTAGTAAAGTATAAGGTTCAGCAAGGCGATCGCGCTTGAAACAACACGACCCAGTGCCCAATTTAGGTTTACCACTTTCAACTGGTGCTTTTAGGACGTCGTCTATAAACAGTCTTTATGTTGAAACCAACGAACTATCACTTAGAGGCAGAAAAATCATGCTCACATACTCATACATTCTAAAGATCCGTTCCCTATTCGTTCCATATCTGTTACGAAATAGATACAAAGTGTCCGCCAAAACACTCTTTAATAACAAACCGGAAATTAGCAGGCCACTCCTCCTGCGTTTTGAAGAGATGTGCGAGAATCTCGGCGTACTGAACACATTACCCAACATTGCGCTGAGACGAGAGCCACTACCTCCATGGTACAATATTCGTGCGATATGCGATTTTATTCTTACACAGTTTCACAAAAATGAAACTCCACAGGAACATATAATACAACACTTTCTTTCACTGCAGGAAAAATACAATGGTTTTGCGGACTTTTATACTGACGGTTCGAAAATAGATTTCTACGTAGGAAGTGCAGTAGTACGAGGGTATGAGAAGTAAATAATCAGACTTCCCTGAGCGAGAAAGAGGATGTGCTTAAAATGCATTTCAAACATATTGTATTAATTTTACATTTATTTCGCATTTTTTTGCCCCTATGCTTAAACTAAAATACGAATGCTTTCTAAGTGTACTAGGAATAACATTTTCAACGTTCTTCAAAATATGTCAAAACCACATTTCTGCCCACTTTGTATATTTATAAAGCATTAAAAATATACTAAAAATGTACATTTAATACATTACACATAGAATGAAAATATACATTTAATACACTAAAAATATATTCACTTCGGCTTGAAAAAGGTTTACTGGTCGGCTTCAAAGATTGAGACGTGTGAATGCTTCAGCCGCGAAACAAATTCTACACGTGTGATTACCAATCAAGTGGTGCATGGGATTATATGCCCACGTCGCGGAATGGGAACGCCAAAGATACCTACACAGCAAATCATGACGAAAGTGCAGCAACAAACAAGAAGTGCTACGACAAGCGCCATGCTTGGCTCGCCTTTTATATACCCACCGACAGCGACGCACTATCTTGCCCGGTGAGGCGTTTTTTGCGCAAGGCCCCCAGATTATCCCAGAAGTACCCTACTGGTCGCGTTCGAATCTGCGGGCAATCTAGAACCGAACTGCTATTTGAAACTTGCGTCAGGAATAGGTCATGGGTCGAACTGTCAACCAACAGATACACGGGCGTCTAAGTGAGCCTGTCGGCCTTCCCGGTCGTGGTCCTTTTCGCTGGCATATTAGGGCCCGTAAGTACCCAAGGCGCCTTTGCCGGTATTATGCTATTACATTCTCCGCACGTAGTCTAAATAAGTGATGATTACCTTCCTCCTAGAAGTTACCATAAAGCGAGAACTTACCATAAAAGAAGCTACAGGAAAGGGAGAGTTTTCACTGTTTCCTCAAATGTCATTTCGAGCCCTAGATTGTCCCACGCTAGCTTGAAGTGTAATGCAAATATGTCTACGCGGACTGCCACTTGTTAGAATTTAAGTATACTTGGAAGGATTAATTGCGTATCTACGAAAGTACACTTTAAATACATTGCCAACACCAAAGTGCGATTTCCCGAAACTCGATTTCGAGCATTAGGTTGTTCAACGGCAGCTTGAAGTGTCCGGAAAATATGCTAAGGCGCGGACTGCCAATTTGCTAGAATTTAAGTATTCTTTGGTCGAATTAATTGCGCATTTATGGAAGTACACTTCAAATACATTGACAACACGCAAATGTCATTTCCCGAAACGCGATTTCGAGCACTCGACTGTTCGACAGCAGCAAGAAGTGTGCTGCAAATACATTCAAAATGACTGCCCGTTTGTTAGAAATGAAGTATACTTCGATTGAATTAATTTCATATTTACGAAAATACACTTTCATTACATTGATTAACGCCGCCGCGGTGGCTCAGTGGCTATGGTGCTCGGCTGCTGGCCCGAAAGACGCGGGTTCAATCCCGGCAGCGGCGGCTGGAATTTCTTTGGAGGAGAAATTCTTGAGGCCCGTGTACTGTGCGATGTCAGTGCACGTTAAAGAACCCCAGGTGGTCAAAATTTCCGGAGCCCTTCACTACGGCGTCTCTCATAGCCTCAGTCGCTTTGGGACGTTAAACCCCATAAACCAAACCAACCATTACATTGATAGGATGCTAAAACTGCATACATATTTTTTCACGTATTTGAAAAGTGCTCGAATTATGCTTTTAGTGACGTATTTTTGGCATATTTTAAGAATATCTCTCGAATATCAAGCATGAAATTTCAGGAACGTATTTCATACATATTTTAGTGCATTCATGAATACCAAATGTGTTTAAAATACAGTTTAAATAGCCCACCGTATATTCCAAACGTATTAGTTTTTGCTAAGGGTTCCACAGTGCGAATCAGTGTTCACAGCAGAATGTTACCCTGTATGCTTAGCCGTAAAAAATGTAGTAAATGAGAACCTCAGAAACAGTATAATTTACACAGACTCCCTCAGTTTAATTACTACCCCTCCACTCTAGAAATGCAATTTCTCCGATTCTAGATGACACCACACACAATATAACAAAAGCCATAGCTCAAGGAAAAAACACAAAAATTTGTTATCTGGCGAGTCATATCGGAATTAAAGGCAATGAGAGAGCAGAACTCTGCGCTGCGCAGGCTCGTGGCAAGCAAATAAATAAACTAGATATTGCGTATAAAATTGCATGAACTCGGTACATTGTGAAACAGGGGAAAAATGGCAGTCTGCTTGGGACAATAGGGCAAACAACAAACTGCACTTCGTAAAACCAGCTTTAGGAGAATGGAAATCCTGCACCCACCAAGAATATTTCAAGCAAGTGATTGTCTTCAGTCTTCGCATAGCATAAACGTACCTCACGCACACTTTCCTACTCACAAAACAAGATCAACATGTTTGCGAAGAATGCGGAGTTGAAGTTACGATTAACCACGTTTTATTCTATTGTGCGCCAACTGGAAAAACTAAGGAAAAGTACTTTACTCAATCTTATAACGAATACATCCCTTTTCATCCTACACTGCTCTTAGTAGATGATCCATATGTTAATATAACATGTGTTTTTAGCTTTCTTAAACAAACGGGATTTCTCAAGAGACTAAATTTTTTACCCACTGGCCTGTTTGAAATCTAATACAGTTCAGCCACTTTCTCACTCATGAAAATAGGGCTGAGGTTCTTATTTTGATTGCTTCGGAGTCTCGATATACTTGTCCAGACAAGGATAGCTACTGAGATTACCCAGCCCTCTTTAAAACTTTTTCTAGTATACATTTCTAAAATTTGTGTATGTTTTCTCTAGATAGTATTATCGTTCGAGGGTCTCTACACCAGGGATGGTTTTTTACATCTATATTGTTCAACAAAAAAAGTTTCCTATACTTTTTGCTTGGTGGCGTCAATTGCCTATGTGCCATAAAACCCAATACAACACATAAGCGCACTCCTGTCCATTTTCGCACGTTCCGGGTTTCCCGCGGAATTGCAGTAAAATCAGGGAACCGTTTGACCAGCGCGTTAACTGCATGTTTCCTGGAGAAATGTGGGACTCAATTGATCCCTAGCTCAATGTAATACGCGCAGTCCAATTCAGTGGAAAAGTTGAATTCAGTTATGAAACGCGTACTGAGGGCACTGTGCTCTGATCGCAAAGCCAACTGGGATGCCTGCTTGTCAGCCACAATGTTAGCGCTCAGAACCGTGATTCATGAGGCCACTGGATTCACGCCTGTCGAACCAGTCTACGGCCGCTCCCTGCGATCACCACTCAGCATTCTTCGGTAATCGTGGGAAGACGGAGGAAAGGACCCCACGGTGGTTGTCTGTGCGTGCTCTGCTTGAAAGACGACCTGACGCCCAGATCACGCCTCTATGAAGTAGGAGACCAGGTAATGTTGCTGAGACCTTCAAAAAAAATAACCTAGAAGTTCAATGGGAGGGACCACCGAAAGTCGGTCAGAGGCTGTGCGACAAACTATACAGTAAGCATATCCGGAACGCGAAAGGCACAGCAAATATTCTACACCAACCTCCTCGAACCGTACCGGTTGTCGCTAAACGTTGCTTCCCGGAACTAGCCGCACCGAAAAACGGTGTCAGCACTGTCCTTGCAATAAAGGCAAAGGTAGAGGCTCCTGAGCTCAGTGTGATCAAAATAAATAATTAGCAGAACTCTTGCACGAAATCAAAGACATGTTCTCGGAAGAGCCAGGCCGAACTGCTGTTAAAGTTCAGGACATTTTGGCATTTTGGCAGCGACGGCAGCTCGAGCAACACGTCCGTAACGCCGCTCTTCTGCACATGCAGGTTGATCGGTGCCAGCCGGAAATTCTTGCGGCTGCCTACCCACCTTCGTGCTTTTGCAAGCCTTTTCTGCCGAAGACTGGACAGTGATTTTGTTTGCCAGTCACCGTTCTCAACGTTCCGGACCATTCCGGACCATTCGGCGGCGCGTCTGCGACCGCTCCTGGCAACCATTTCGCCACCAGCAGAGACATCTGTGTTCCGGACTGCTGCAGGGGGGCGTGTTTCGTCACGCATTTTGGCAGCGACGGCAGCTCGAGCAACACGTCCGTAACGCCACTCTCCTGCACATGCAGGTTGATCGGTGCCAGCCGGAAATTCTTGCGGCTGCCTACCCACCTTCGTGCTTTTGCAAGCCTTTTCTGCCGAAGACTGGACAGTGATTTTGTTTGCCAGTCACCGTTCTCAACGTTCCGGACCATTCCGGACCATTCGGCGGCGCGTCTGCGACCGCTCCTGGCAACCATTTCTCCACCAGCAGAGACATCTGTGTTCCGGACTGCTGCATGGGGACGTGTTTCGTCACGCACTTTGGCAGCGACGGCAGCTCGAGCAACACGTCCGTAACGCCGCTCTTCTGCACATGCAGGTTGGTGACCGTCATTTATCTTTACCACGCGGTTATCACGCGCTTTTGCTGCCGTTGCTGCCAACTTGCTACAGTGTTCAGTGCTTTAACTGCGAGCCATGCCTCGGTGCTGTACTTGTCGCGGGGCGCTTCGTGATCACGAGCCTTCAATAGTTTGTTGTGACTGCAAATTTCATTTTCATGCTGTTGAGTGTTCTGGTATGACTGAAGAAGTGTTCAACTCTAAAAAAAGCAAAAAGTCCTGGAAATGTGCAATGTGCAGGCCAAGTGGCGCTCGGGACGACGGTCCCGTGGCTTTTGGAAAGGAGGACGCTGAACTAAAGTCTCTTGTATTAGAGATCAACCGGAAATTGTCATCCCTTCTCCCACTAACAGACAAAGTAGATGGCATTGAACAATCGATCCAGATGTTATCGAACCAGTTCGATGCAGTGCAAGAAAAGTTAAAGCAACAGGGAAAGGAAATAAAAGACATTAAGGCACGAATTGACCGAATTGAGAGAGAGGAAGACGTTGGGGGCCTGGCGCGACTGCAAATGGATGTTGACGATCTTGAGTGGCGGAGTAGGCGGTTAAACATTGAAATACATGGTCGAGCGGAATCTCAAGATGAAGACCTCCTTGCTAAAGTCAATGAACTTGCGGACGAGTTGAACATGCATCAACTCGTAAAGGAGGACGTTCTGGCTGTTCATAGGCTGCCCGCGAAGCCCGGGTACACAAAAGCCGACGTGATGGTGAGGTTTGCGCGCCAGGACCTAAGAGATACATGGTTGGAAAAACGAAAAGCTCTGAGGGATTCCGAAGGAAAGAGGTATATCACAGAAAACATGACAAAGCGTTCAAAAGCGCTCCTGGTAGCTGTCAAGGCATGGGCTAAATCGCATGACTATGACTTTGCCTGGCACTCAAACGGAAAGGTCCTGGTGCGCAGAAGGCCTGGGGACTCCGCCGTAGTCATCAAATGTGAAAGTGATCTCTCAAACCTGGTCACCTGAGTCCTGTGTCTGTGCTGTGTTGCCTTTGTTCTGTCTAAATTCCAAGTTCAATGGCGCATTTGGGATACATATCTTTGGATGAGCTAACCAAAGAATATGGAAATAGAGACACTCTCCTGCGTTGTTTCCATTAAAACGTTCAGTCTCTACAAAACAAAACTGTTGAACTTGAGTGCCTATATAATAGAATACAGAATTGCTTCAATGTACTTATGTTTACCGAGACCTGGCAAGCTCATGAAACGGATGCGTTTTACCTTCCTAACATGAAAACATTTTATGTTCATAGAACCAAGCGCCGTGGTGGGGGCGTATCTCTTCTTGTAGAAAACTCCTTACAAGCCCGTTCATTGGCAGACTTCTCTGCTGTTACAGATAGTTATGAAATTGTGTGTGTGCAGGCAAAAGATATCGTTATTGCAGCATGCTACCGTCCTCCAGATGGCAATGTGTGTGATTTTTTTGAGTTCCTGGACAATATGTTAACATTTGTAAATGAAAATCATTATAATGTCATTATTGGCGGTGATTTTAATATTGACATGTCATGTAATACCTCCAGAAAAGTTGAATTTGAAAATCTGCTTAGTAGCAGTGCCTGCTCTAACCTTATAAATATGGCTACTCGGTTGACACCTACTTCAGAAACTACTATAGATTTGTTCCTAGCTAATTATGATATAGGGTCCATCACTACAGCTATTCTTCCCTGTTCCGTTAGTGACCATATGGCAATATGTTGTAAGGTTGACACTAATCCGTTTAATACAACAGAGAGCCCTGCGATGTTTTCTCAGTTGATTTCTCAGAAAACACTAGACTCTTTCCGTACAGAGTTAAAAACCACAAGCTGGGACTACATCCGGAACATTGCTGATGCAAATGCTGCATATGAAGCGTTTATGGGTCGTTTCTTATGTAACTATAAAAAGCATTTCATTCGTAAGGAACGTGTAAAAAACAAAAATTATAAAAAACATTGGATGACCCGTGAACTTCATAAAAAAATCCATAAAAAAGATCGACTTTTCAAAAAATTTATGAATTCCCGTAATGAGGCGGGCCTTCTAGCTTTTAAACGTTTCCGTAATGTCTTAAATAAAGAACTGAAAAAGTGCAGGGACGCCTACTACTTTCGTTACTTTTCTAAGCGCTCAGGTCGAATGAGTGAATAATGGAGTAAAATGAATGCTCTTATGGGACGTGGGCAGGAAAAAGATTCCGTAGTAGAGATTATACATGACGGAAAAACGCTGAGAGGGGACGCAATGGTTAATGCTATTAACGAGTTCTTTGTTAACAGGAATGTGACTGCACGCCCTTCAGGAAACAACACGCTGCAAGGTATAGCTAACAATAATACTTTTTTCTTAGAACCAACCGACATTCAAGAAGTTTGCTCTGTGTTTCCAAATTTGAAAACTTCGCGTAGCTGCGACGCTGACGATGTGCAAATTAGTCCAGTGAAATATGTCCTTGACGTTATAAGTCCCATACTAACCTACATATATAATCTTTGCCTTTCAACTGCAGTTTATCCAACAAAAATGCAAGTGGCTCGAGTGATTCCGCTATACAAAAAAAAAGGTGATAACCGAGAAGTTTCCAACTACCGCCCCATATCAATATTGCCTGTGTTTTCTAAAGGTCTGGAAAAAATCCTATTCAAACAACTTTCACGTTTCTGCCACAAATATGATATAATCACAAAATCGCAGTATGGCTTCCAAAAACATCGGTCCACGGAACTGGCACTTCTTGATCAAAAAGAATACATTTTGCAAAACTTCGAGGATAAGAACTACGTTCTGGGGATTTTTGTTGACTTTACGCAGGCTTTTGACAACATTAATCACTCTATTCTTTTTGATAAATTACATCACTACGGTATCAGAGGACATGCACTTAATGTGTTAATTAGTTATCTCTCTCACAGAAAACAATTTGTTCAAGTAAGCCATTTAATATCTAATCAGAAAGCAATAGTCGCAGGCGAACCTCAAGGAAGTATTCTTGGTCCCTTACTCTTTAATTTATACATTAATGATATAGTATGTATATCATCTGACCTGAAGTTTGTTATATATGCAGACGACACTAGTATATTTGTGCCTTCATCCTCTTGTGCTGACGCGTTCGTTAAAGGAAACATGGCCTTAAAAAAGTTGGAAGCTTGGACAGACAGTAATCAACTGAATATCAATACAAAAAAAAAACAAAAGCAGTAATTTTTCACCCCAAGGGTAAGCAGCTATCTACCGATTACGATCTTCTGTTTAGAGGTACAAGGATTGAGGTGGTCGAAATAAGAAATGTATTGGGCGTTTTCTTTTCCAAGACGTTGCAATGGGATGACCACGTAAACCATATTTTGCAGAAATTATGTTCCATAACAGGTATACTCAGTCGAAATCGCTATGTATTTCCAATGTCTGCAAAACTAGCCATTTATTATGCCTTATTTTCTTCCTACATGAACTATTCTCATTTAGTCTGGGGCACAACGACCGACAAAAACCTCAGTAGTCTTTTAAGGATGCAAAAAAAGGTTTTACGGATCATTAATAATTTGCCTAAGTTTTACTCAAGTAAACTTATCTTCAGAAATCTTAAGGTCATTCCAATAACTAAAATGTATCATTATAAACTCCTACGCGAATATAAACTCAGCATCAAGGAAAATCAAAGGCGGTTTTTGGACATATCGAACTTAGAATTAATAGTCAACGCGGCCTATAATACGAGGACAACAGACCGTTGGAAAGTGCCAAAATGCCGTACGAACTATGGGTTTCAGAGTCTTAGGAATAACCTGCCTCGATTACTAAATGAACATATTAAAGCGGAAACAGATATTTTAGGACTAAATTTCCGGAACCTGAAGGCGTTGTTTTATTAATTTGCATGTCCCTAATACACACCACACATTTCATAAACAGAACACCTTGTACAGATATTTAGCCACTGTTTCATTATAACTGCATGTCTTTATTTCCCGACCGTTCCATGAGCTTATCGCCATATCTTTCATAAAAATGCCAAGTTATAATTTTGTTTGTTTCTGTATATATCTGTACATTTTTTTTCTGTACATTTGTTTCTGGATTGTGTTGCTTCGTTGCTGTCAATGCCAGGGGGGACCAAGATTTTTTTTCAAGCCGTAAAGGAACGGCTTTTCTTCTTGGCCTCTTTCACAATGTGTACGTCATGTTGTGAAAAACAAATAAAATGAATGAATGAATGAATGAATGACATCAAGCTTGCTTCCTTTCAGCCCTACGCTCGAAAGCTTACGTGGTATCGCCTCGCCATAGAGAACATATGGAGGCCGAGATTAATAGAATGCATGACCTCGACGTCATTACGCCTTGCGAGGGCAACTACACCTCAATGCTTATTTTTGGTGGAAGCCCTTGGCAAAGAACCACCTTCTTGTATTGATTACAGGAGGCTAAACCCCATAACCAAGGACCACACCTACCACATAAGCAACATCATGAAGAGAATTGAGAAAGTTGTACAGAGCTCAGTATATCTCTACGTTCAGCCTCGTTCGGGGCTATTGGCAGGTGCCACTTACCGAACGCACAAGTAAATATGCGGCATTAATCTCACCCGTAGGCACATCCGTCCTAAAGTATTAAGCTTCGGCTTTAAGAACGGTCCCTACTGCTTCTCATTCCTCATGGATAAAGTGTCGATGGGACAGTATGATTTTTCCTTTACGTATGTAGATGACGTGTCGGAGTTTTCCGGTTCATAGTCTGAGCATGTCACGCACCTGTGAACAGTTCTTGAGCGTCTTCGTGACCCGGGCCTGACAGTAAAAGCTGAGGAATGTCAACGTGGAGAGAGAGAGTGTCACGGGTTCGGCGACTAGTCGACGTCATCACCGAGTCCGGACAATGAGGGGGTGGCCGTTTGATGCACGGCGTAGCCGGTAAGCAAACGCAGTGACTGAGACCGAGGCGTGTTTAAGAGGTAACAACAACAAAATAACGTTTATAGTTCGATTGAACGATGCGGCAGCTTTCACAGATACATAATTCACATTCTACAAAACAATTGCGGAAATCACATAACAGTAAACACACTGAATTAAGTTATACATTGAATATTTCTACACAGGTCAGAAAACAAGTGAGAGGCCAATTTAGATACAGTCGATCAAAAGTCAGAAGGTGAACAAACATACAGTCAACCGGGAAGCGCGGCTGCAGTCCATCCCAAACACGCAGTCAGTGCGGCCCCCGAAGGCGACGTCCGTCCAGGGCAGCTTGCGGTTTCGAGGATGCGGTGCGGCGGCTCGGAGACCCGGGAGTTCGCGGCGGCAGCGTTTCCACCGACGAGCGGACTGAAGTTCGTTTCCATACGGCCCCCTTTTAAAGCCCTCGAGCGCTAGCGAGCGAGCACTCGCGGCGCCACAGCGTCGGCGTCGAAAAAACAAAACACCAAAAAGCGCAACGAGAGCACGTAGGCACCTACACTTTGACTCTGCATGGCCGCCATCTTGGAGGAGGAAAAAATTAACGCACAACTAAAAAGAAGCCCCAGGCTTCGACTCTCGATTCGGTGACCTTGGAAACGCAAAAAAGTAAAACACAACCAAAAAGCCAGTCACGTAGGCCGCAACTTCTTTCCCGCTAATGGTCAGCTCTAGACCGGCAGTATCGGGGACGAATTTGAGCCGCCTCCGCTTTCGCAACGCGAGGGGTTGTCTACATAACTGAAAAAAAGCGTGCATGCATTCTTGCTCTTCCCGAGACACATACAAAGAAACGCGGACGCATCAGTTTTATACAAACAAAAGTAATTTACAGGCTGCCGCCACTTCTGTGACACGGCCCCCCACTTTCGGAATATTATCCGATAATATTCTAGACCCACAGAGGTCGGCGAGCAGACCTGTGCACAGATATACAGCGCGTAACAGAACCTCTTATATAAATCTAGCACGCACACACTACAAGGCACCGTGTATACATGCACCATAACACTTGAATAAATTAATAGCGAAAATTAACCGCGCGACAAATCTACAGCCTGCTAAGAAAATCAGCACCGACATTGTCCTTGCCCTTTATATGCTCGACGGTAAACTGATATTCTTGGAGCAGCAAGCTCCAGCGCAGGACTCTGCTGTTGAGCTGTTTGGCTCTTTGGATGTAGCTCAGTGGTTGGTGGTCTGTCTGAACTAAAAACGGTACCCCATACAGGTAGGTGGAAAACTTCTGTATTCCCCAAACTAACGCTAGGCACTCCCTCTCGATTGCGCTGTATGCTGCTTCCCTGGGGAGCAATTTTCTGCTCGCGTATGCCACCGGGTGAAGCGTTCCGTCGTGCCGCTGCATTAGTACCGCGCCAAGGCTGGTATCAGAGGCGTCCGTGCGCAGCACAAACTGTTTGGAGAAGTCTGGCAGCCGTAGTATCGGAGGGCTTGAGACTCGTCGCTTGAGCTCTTCGAAGGCTTCCTGATGGGCCGGCGTCCACCTTACGACGTTCCTCTCCCCTTTTCTCGTCAGCTGGGTGAGGGGCTCGCTTATTCTTGCGTAGTCGGGGATGAAGTCGCGGTAATACCCCGACAAGCCAAGGAAAGCGCGTACCTGACGCTTTGTTCGAGGAGTTGGCGCCGCCTGTATCTTGTCGAGCGTTTTACCGAGTGGTGCCAGCTCACCTCTGCCAATGCGATGCCCGAGGAACTCGATGCTTTCCATCCCGAATTCGCATTTGCTTGGTCGTACTGTCAGACCGGCCATCTCGATTCTCGCAAACAGCTGCCTCAGCGAAGAAAGATGCTCCTCCCACGTAGCACTGGCAACGAGGACATCATCATAGTAGTGCTGCACTCCGGGAATTCCCTCCACCACTCGTTGCATCAATCTTGAAAATACTGCCGGGGCAGTTTTTATACCGAACGGCATAAAACGGAATTGGAAGAGACCCGATGTCGTTGAAAACGCCGTTTTGGGCTTGGACTCCTCAGTCAATGGGATTTGCCAATATCCTTTGGCAAAGTCTACCTTTGAGAAGTATTTCTTCTCTCCAGCTGCAGCGAAGACCACGTCCGCTCTGGGCATTGGCTCCGAATCGGCAACCAGGACGTCGTTAAGGCGTCGGAAATCAATGCAAAGCCGGTTCGTGCCGTCTGGTTTCTTCACCAAGAGGACCGGTGAATTGTAGGGTGACTGGGACTTCTCGATTATTCCCAGTCGCTCCATCTGCTGCATCTCTCTTTCTACGGCTTCTCTCGTCGCAAACGGAAGTGGGTATTGTCTTACCTGGACCGGAGTGCGGGTAGTGAGGTCTAACCGGCACTCGGCCCAGTCCGTCTTGCCCGGGACGTCGGAGAAGATGCGAGAGTGCTCTGATATCACTTCTCGGAGCTGTCTCCGTTGATCCGCCGTCAAATCATTAGAAAGCTTCACATCTCGCTCGCCCTCCGATTGTTCAAGCGCCGGAACAGGAATGGCTCCCTCGCTGTCCGATTCGGTAACGCCGCAGATCGCGTGGCACACGCGTTCTATTGGCTGGCTTTCCCGCTCTTCGTACTTTTTAAGTAGGTTGGCGTGAAAAATCTTCCTCCCTCCGGCTGTCTCGATAACGTAGTCGGCCTCTCCTTTCTTCTCTTTGATCTCGAAGGGCCCCTTCCACTGAAGCAGCAGCTTGTTGTTGTCCGTAGGCAGCAAAATCAGGACCTTGTCTCCCGGATCAAACATCCTCTCTTTGGTTTTCCGGTTGTACAGTTTTGCGCAGCGCGCCCCGGCCTTTTCGAGCTCCTCGTGCGCTAGCTTGCACGTGTCTTCCAGTCGATTACGGAGGTCAAAGACGTGCTGGTATGTGGTCTTCGCCTCCTCGTCGAGGTGATGGTTTGTCCAGAGCTCCTTCAAAATGGCCAGGGGTCCCCTCACATGCCGCCCATACAAAAGCTCGAAGGGCGAAAAGCCCAAACTTGCCTGTGGGACCTCCCTGTATGCGAAGAGCAACGGCGCCAGATAGCGGTCCCAGTCTCGCGGCTTTTCGGCGCACATTCTCTTCAACATTAATTTCAGGGTGCCGTTGAATTTTTCGACCATCCCGTTCGCCATGGGGTGGTACGGCGTGGTATGCAGCTGGCGTATGGAGAGAAGTCGGGCCACCTCCTTCATTAAGTCGGAAGTGAAATTGGTGCCTCGGTCGCTTAGGACTTCATTAGGGACTCCAAATCGTGAAAACATTTCGACCAGTGCCTCAGCGACCCTCTCAGTTTCCACGCTCGGCAGCGCTACGGCCTCTGGGTACCGGGTAGCATAATCCATTAAGGTCAGGATGTACCGGTTGCCATGTTTGGAAGGGGGCTGGATTGGGCCCACAATGTCTATGGCCACTCTTTTGAATGGTGTTTCGATGAGCGGCGTCCTCCCCAGCGGCACCCGGGCGACCCGGCCCTTCGGGATTGTCCTCTGGCAGATGTCACAGGAGGCGACAAATCGCTTCACGTCCGCGGTGATACCCGGCCAGAAAAAATCTTCCAAAATCCGGTCCTTCGTCTTTTGGGCGCCTAAATGTCCGGCCATTATTCCGTCGTGCGCAGTTTTCAGCACCGCCTCTCGATGACACTTTGGAACGACGAGCTGGCGCACGATCCGCCCAGTTTTCTCGGTGTAGATTCGGTACAATACTTCATTCTCTTTCTGGAATTCTATTTTTCCTTGCGAATCCCTACACGTCACTTTCTTGCCAATTTGGGAGAAGCAGTGCTTGAGCGACTGGTCCTCTGCTTGCTCCTCTGCATAACTCTTCCTGCTTGGCTCCACTGCGACGCCGGGGGTTTTAAGCGCTTGGAACTTCTTGTTTTGCTCCCTAGCTTTCGCTCTTGTTACAACCGCTGCAACTTCCTCTTCAGCGAGCTCGTTGCTGACCGGTTGTTCAACCAATTCCTTCGGGTCATCTGGAGCTCTGGCGCCTTCTATGTTTCCGAGAATTAAGTCATACAGCGGCTCCTCCATGCAGAGCACCGATATAATCCCAGAAAAATACGGGGTGTCGATGTGAACCCGCGCCTCAGGCAGCATCTTAGCTGTTCCATCCACTAGATAAACTGGCCTCTTCTCTCCTGTGAGCTGGTCGTCGTTGATGAGCTCTCGTCTCACGATCGCCGTATTGCATCCGGTATCCCGCAGTACCGATATGCTCTTGCCTCCCAACGTTCCAGCCACCACCGGCAGTCCTTCAACGAGGAATTTCGGTCGCGTCTGCATGACCGCGTTCACAACGGGAATTTTATCCCCATTTTTGAGCTCCAGGTAGCCATCGCGAATGCTCTCCTCATTAACGTTCTTGGCGGGTGAGTAGACGCACGATGCCTGAGGCCTATCCTTTACCGCTGAGCGGCACGCATCCGCCTTGTGTCCCTTTCGCCCGCACTTGAAACAGGTGACGCTAGTACTGTTACTGGTGTGGGTACGGCACTGTGAAGCCTGATGCCCAATGCGGTTGCAAAGGTAACAGCGAGGCGGTGCTCGTTGATTGATTCTCTTTCCTTCGCTTTCGGGCCTCCCGGCATCGTCTCGGCTGTCTGTCTTTGACTTGGAGAGATTCAGGCTTCCTTGCGCTTCTAAAAACTGATCAGCTAGGTCCAACATCTCTCCTAGCGATTTTGCTTTCCTCTCCTTCAGGTAAAGAGCCATGTTGGAATGGCAGCCTTGTAGGAATCTTTCCTTAATGAGGAGCTCTCTGAGTTCCTGAAACTCTGTCTTGATGCCTGAAAGTTCAATCCAGCGGTCAAAATAGTGGCTGAGACGCGCTGAGAACTGAGCTGCAGTTTCGCCATCCGCCGGTTTTCCTGTATTGAATTTCTCTCGAAAGCCTTCTGCGGTGAAACGAAATCTCTTCAAAAGGGCGGTTTTCACCTTCGTATAATCCGCTGCATCACCCGGCGGCAAACGCCCATAAACACTAAGGGCTTCCCCACTCAGACAAGTAGCTAGCGCTGTCGACCACTGGCTCTCCGGCCACTTCTGGCTCTTCGCAATGCTTTCAAATCGTCTGATATACGCATCTAAATCATCCTTCCGGTCGTCAAATGGGATCAGGAGTTTACTTGTGTTTAACTTCAAATCACCTTTTTCCTGGCTCCCTTCTTTCTCTCTTGTCTCTTTCTCTAGTCGCTGACTCTCTATTTTTAAACGCATAATTTCTATCTGACGTTCGTCAGCTGCCTTCGCGGCCGCGCGCTCCTGCTCCGCGCTCTCTCGGGCAAACGCCCGCTCTTCGCGCTGCTTATCTTCGACCCATTTTCTGAGCTCAGTGCTTTTCAGCCCCAACTGGCTACCCATAGATATCAACCTTTCCAAATCCATGCTTCTATCTCCAAGCACACTTTCAATAACACAGCTACAAGCTCAGCACAAAGCAAATCCTATTGATACACGACACCTCTATAAAGTCGGCACAGTTCAATACCTCAACAAGTCTCCCTCTCAGTTCACCACGTTCCCTTCGCATCAAACGTCCTGTCGCGGACGCCAGTTAATTGTCACGGGTTCGGCGACTAGTCGACGTCATCACCGAGTCCGGACAATGAGGGGGTGGCCGTTTGATGCACGGCGTAGCCGGTAAGCAAACGCAGTGACTGAGACCGAGGCGTGTTTAAGAGGTAACAACAACAAAATAACGTTTATAGTTCGATTGAACGATGCGGCAGCTTTCACAGATACATAATTCACATTCTACAAAACAATTGCGGAAATCACATAACAGTAAACACACTGAATTAAGTTATACATTGAATATTTCTACACAGGTCAGAAAACAAGTGAGAGGCCAATTTAGATACAGTCGATCAAAAGTCAGAAGGTGAACAAACATACAGTCAACCGGGAAGCGCGGCTGCAGTCCATCCCAAACACGCAGTCAGTGCGGCCCCCGAAGGCGACGTCCGTCCAGGGCAGCTTGCGGTTTCGAGGATGCGGTGCGGCGGCTCGGAGACCCGGGAGTTCGCGGCGGCAGCGTTTCCACCGACGAGCGGACTGAAGTTCGTTTCGATACGGCCCCCTTTTAAAGCCCTCGAGCGCTAGCGAGCGAGCACTCGCGGCGCCACAGCGTCGGCGTCGAAAAAACAAAACACCAAAAAGCGCAACGAGAGCACGTAGGCACCTACACTTTGACGCTGCATGGCCGCCATCTTGGAGGAGGAAAAAATTAACGCACAACTAAAAAGAAGCCCCAGGCTTCGACTCTCGATTCGGTGACCTTGGAAACGCAAAAAAGTAAAACACAACCAAAAAGCCAGTCACGTAGGCCGCAACTTCTTTCCCGCTAATGGTCAGCTCTAGACCGGCAGTATCGGGGACGAATTTGAGCCGCCTCCGCTTTCGCAACGCGAGGGGTTGTCTACATAACTGAAAAAAAGCGTGCATGCATTCTTGCTCTTCCCGAGACACATACAAAGAAACGCGGACGCATCAGTTTTATACAAACAAAAGTAATTTACAGGCTGCCGCCACTTCTGTGACAGAGAGAGAGAGAGAAAGGAGGTTTAATGAGGAAAAGGTGGAGAGGTCGGCCGGTGGTAACATGGCCCTGGCCTGCTACTCCACACAGGGGAAAGGGAAGAGGAGGAAAAGGAAAGTGCGAATGAAGGCTGATGGCATAATACAATGAGTTTCACGGGTGATGTCTACACACACACACACCACACTGGCTGGCACTCGCAATCGCGGTTAATAGACGCACATAAAACTCATAAAACTGGTGTCTGCAACACAAACACCGACACATGTCATTAACCATGTAGGTTGTGCACAGGCAGTCACAGACGAGTATCCAGGCCTGTTTCACACAAAAAGTTGAGCAGGGCCTTTATCACACGCCACCAATCAGAACGTCTCGTCCTGGCGCCCAGAAGAGTTTCCTCAGAGAGAGGGCGAGAGACCAGTTGTTTCACGGTCGCCTCCAATGTTCTTCTTGCAGCGATATAGTTCGGGCACTCACAAAAAAAGGTGTCCAATAGTCTCTGGAGTGTGGCACTGTGCGCAATTTGGGTTACTTTCGATGCCAATCTTGTGAAGATAGTGTACTTGCAGAGGTGACCTACTGGGATCACATAGTGGGGCGAGGCCACCGCCGACCATCTGAGTTAAAAGCGATTGTAATCAGTAATTTCTCACAGTGGTGTACGACAATGGTTGTGCGGTCATTTTTGGGAGTTACCGCCTACTGCCAGCGCTATATCCCTCGTTATTGAGAGCTTGCCAGTCGCCTCACTGATGCTCTCGGAAAACCGAACCGCAGATCCTGCAATCGGACGGGAAAAAAAGCAAAAGGGTTTCTTAGACATGAAAATTGCGCTAATGAGTTAACCTGTGCTTAAAGCACTGACTACTCAAAGCCATTTGTGGTTCAGTGCGATGCCAGTGACCGCCAATTGGCGTGGTAATCGTGGAAAAATGGAGGAGAGAATCCCACAGTGCTTGAGTCTGTGCTCACTCTGCTTGAGACTACACAAAGCGCAGGAGAAGTTGGGACCCGAGATGAGTAAAGCACAAGCAAAGGCCAAACAGTACTACAGTGCAGTACAGCCAGATTACACCAGTTTGAAGCAGGAGATGAGGTAAAGCTTCTGCGACCTTCGAAAAAAAGTAAACTAGAAGTTCAATGAGAGGGCCCACCGGAAGTCGTGCAGAGGTTGTTCGACACGAACTATACTATAGTAAGCATACCCGGAACGCAAATGGCGTAGCAAATATACTACACCAACCTGCTCACATCGTGCCAGTTGTCGCTGGACGTTGCTGAGGAAGCTCCGTTAGATTCCCCGGAACAAGCCGCAGCGAAAAACGGTGGGAGCAAGGACCTAGCGATCAAGGCAATGTTAGAGGCTGCTCAGCTCAGTGTTGATTAAAATATATATTTAACAGAAGTCTTGCGCGAATTCAAAGACATGCTCTTGGACAAACCAGGCCGAACTACCTTTATAGTTCATGATATCGAGCTTACTTCACCTCAGCCCGCACGGTCAAAAGCCTACCGGGTATCGCGTTGCCAAAGACTACTTATGGAGGCCGAAAATAAAAGAATGCTTGGAGTGCATTCACTGGCTGGCACCCTTCATAGCGTTTCAGCATATTTATGTGGAACAACTTCTTGCTGAAGCCCATGTCAAGCCAGTAATCGATTTCGTTTTTCTTGCTGTGACCACAAAAGTTCCTTTTCAATGCATGATGAGTTTTCCGATGTTTCTCGCAGTGCCTTACACGTCAGACGCCCACTTTATTCAGCAACGAGCCATCGATTACGGGCATAACTGGTGCATTGGGAAGCAATGGAAGATGGGAGAGGATGACCGCGCACGGACGACCACGTGATTGCTACTGATTGATACGTGATTTATACTGACGACGACGTGATTTGGCTGAAGTTGTCATGCACAGTGAGGCGTTAAACCTATGGCTAAATTTTTTATTCACAAATGCACTCTTAAATACCGCACCGCCGCGCCCACACCCTCATGTCATTGTTAGCAAGAAATAAATGCAGAGACCTCTATTGAAGCGTTGTGAAACTGTTGCAGGCTTGTATCTTTGCCGAAAAGACCTGTGGCGTATGAGAACCAGGCAGACATCATTGCCTGTTGTCCAGAAATATATATTTTTAGACCCACTTCACCAGGTGGAAAACCAGAGTGTGTGCTGAACCGTTTCTGCCCGCGCACACGCGTAAGTTGTCGCTACTCTTCTTCCTTTTCGGCCGGACCATCGTAGCAATCGCGTGGTAGGCCGCTACACACCAATCCGGCGTTTACGAAATGCCACAGGTATCCTCTTCGTTTCACAAATGTCTGCTCCATTGTAGATAACGCACATTGCATTACCAACTTCCCACTACGTATGTTGCTTTCGAATACCCCGGCCACCAAGTGAGGAGACTTTAAAAAGGTGCCCTCCGCCGAATTTAATACATTGTTCAACCACACTCGGCACAGACTGTTGTTCACTTGCCGCTCTGAGACCTACCTGGAAAATGTGAGAGGAAACGCGGAGGTGGACATGAACAGTAGGAATTATATTTTAGGCAAAAATATTATATGACGGTCGCAACGCTCACCTTTAAAAATAGAGATGTAACAAGCTTCACGGTTTAAGTTCCAGTAGTGTATGCACAACTTCCGTGACGGAATAGAACATCAATGAAGGCAGAAAGACACTCAGAAAAAAGCTGCAAGCAGATCTATTTGGCTACTCTGGTAATAACAGTGAATTTGTAGCATTGCAAAGCTTGGTAGGAGGCGGCGCTCATGTGAACAGCCCCGACTCCTTATAATCGTCATCATCATTTATTTACCCTTAAGGGCCCTCGGCTTAGGGCATTACATAAGGGGTGGGGGAGCGGTCGTTTCATAATACAGTGGTCGGCAACGTCAACAAGAAGTACAAAGTACAGGGTTCATGGTCAACATTAACATTATCCACATTATCAAAAGTATTAACATAAGAAAGACACAGCAGCTCAACAACAACTTGGAGAGACATAAGAAAAAAACACACACACATGCAAACACTCAAAAACACGACAAAATAACTCAGCCCTTGAAATGTGATGCTAATAACTGTCTGAATTTATTGCGTTCTATTTCAATAACTATGAAATCAGGTAAGTAATTCCACAGTGTAATGGAGCTAGGCAAAAAAGATTTATTAAATGAGTTTGTGGAGCCGTGTATGCGCTGCAGACTTAAAGAGTTAAAAGTCGTTGTGAGGTGCGAAGCGGCGGGCGCAATACAGAATTTCTTAGCTGTGGGAAGGTGTAGTACAATTTGTGAAACAAACAGAGCTGTGAAATTTTGCGCCGAAGTGCGAGGGGTTGCAGATCAAGGGATGCCTTGATAAGAGTTACACTGTGTTGTCTGCCGTACTGCGATGTGATAAAACGGGCCGCGCGATATTGGATGGCTTCAAGCTGGTCGATTAGATCTTTTGATGGGGATTCCAGATCGCCGAGGCATATTCGAGTAGCATGCCTTCTAAGAGGAAGTGATCTCCTTGAGAATGGTACGCGTGTTGAAGGGCAGCGATGCGACCCAGAAATCCCTGACGACTTCTGGCAGCAACTTCGTGATCACTGCGGAAACTACAGAATCAACCACGCTATTAACTCCTTCCAGCAGAAAAAGCGTGCCCTCCAGCGAGGTGAGCCACACGTTTACAGGAACAAGGTCGCCAGTTGCGCTGTCTACTTCAAACAGCATCTTCATAGTGACGTAGGGGCACATGGTGGTCAGTGTTCCTGATTTCCCGCCGCACAACCTTGAAGGAAAGGAAAGCAGAGACACACACTGTGTTATGCTTGACTTTGACTTGCGGTAAAAAGCAATAGCCAAGCAAAAGTATTCTCGCCATCTCCATTCGTTCCGAGAGGAATTTTTATGCGGCATGGTATTACTCACATTTTATTGTATGAATCACAACCGCTGACCACCTGTTGTCACCATCAAAGTCATCATAAGTCTAACTGCATTTCTTACGGAACAGGCGCCTGTCCTATGCCCCTCTAACTAATCCTGGCATGTATAATCGCGGGCACCTTTTCTCCGCAAACTACTGAATTTCACCCGCCAGCCTAACTTTCTGCCTGCGCCTGAAACCGTTGCCTCTCGAAATCAATTTCGTTACTCTAAAGGCCCATCGGTTGTCTTGTCGCAGCATTACATTCCTTGCGGTACCCATTTCTTCTTCATTTATAACCGGATATTAATCTCTCGTTTTCCTTTCACGATGCAAAAATTATTTTCCTTGCATTCATCACTGCGCTCTCTCCAGCCTAAATTTAATCCTTCTTGATAACCTACAAGTTCCTGCTTAACAAGGCAGTACTAAGAAGATACAACTGAATTATACTTTCTTCTTGAGGGATAGATGTATGGTGCTATTCATGACATGAGAATACCTGGAATATGCGCTTCCCCGAAGTTTTATTTGGCTGGCTTATCAATCTTAGTGCCGGCCACCATTGCAACCTGCTCTAAGCGTATGTATTGCGTGGAAGCTTCCGATGCCTGCGCTCCTGTTGCAAACTGGTGCGCCGTTCTTAGACTATTTGAGATTATTTCAGATGTATTATTATTTATTTTAGGACCAGCGTTCTGCTTTTCGTGCCATGGTTCTCGATATTGCACAAGTAGAGGCGTAAGCAGTCGACGCCGACACCGCATAGCACTAGCACGGCTTCGTTAGGATTACCTTCAGTATTACTCGCGCTGGAGGGAATGCAAGGAGAGAGAGGAAAGTACGGCCTTGCAGTGTTTATGCCCTCAGCCGGCCGGCGCTTCCGCGCCCCTCTGACTATAGCGCCGAGACAGCGGAGAGCAATCGCTCCGGTAGTCGGCGTGGCGGCCCGAGTAGTTTTACAGCGGTGAGCAGGAATGGAACACGTTCGCGCCAACGCGCGTGCGTCGATTTAAGAACATCCTGCTGGGCAAGTTGGTAACTGTTCATCTTTGGTTAGAGGGCCGAAAAAAAGACACACGGCAGAAAGACGGGACGAAGCGCCATCTTCCGTCTTTCTGCCTTGTGTCTTTTTTTGCGCCTGTAACCAAAGATGACCGTCGATGTAAGAGTTCAGATCTCAAATCTCAAAGACCATGCCATACCCTAAATTTGCTGTCATCAGGTGGGGCACATTTTGCAACAAGATGGCCCCATGTGCGACGAAACGTTACTAGAGAAACCCTTTCATAACCCAACACTCAGTGCAGCAGCCAAAGCAGCGCAGGGCCCTTCGGACAAACCGAAGCCTTTGAGCCTGGAACGGCGCACCGAAGCGGCCTGTCTGAGACGCCAGGATTCACAGGCTTGTGCTACCTAAACTTATCATTCTCACTGCCACAAATCTGTAGTCGCCATTCAATTTTTTCACTAACCCTGTCCTCAGTTAACCGCAGCCTGTGAGAAATCGGAGAAAACTACATATCGCTTGTCACTTCTACTGATGGAAAGGGTGTTTCGCGCACGCGCTCACCTCCATGGCGCGCTGAAGCGCGCAGATCCATGTGTGCTGATCTCAAGCATCGCCTTGCTCCGCCGGCAGTAAAGTCGCGGGGCTCCTTGCAACTCTAGCTTGGACAGGCCGACTAAGGTGGTGTTGCCTAATCTCAGGCCTGGGAACAAGTCTCTGGGCTCCGCGTCCGCTAAGTTGTCGGACTGGGGCAACCGCTTGAGCAGGTCATCTACGGCTCCCTCCAGGTCGATGCCAGGAAAGGTGCAAGTGCCTAGAGACATGAACAGGGTACGCCAAATTTAGAAAGATCAAAAGGAAACGCTACATGATGCCAGTAACGCAGGAAAGTGCACAAATTTGATTTCAGCACAACAAACAGTAGTTGCATTTTAAAGAATTCCTAGCTAAATGGGCTTCTCTACGACTTTTTAATGCTTTCATTTTCCACGTAATGGGGTGAAATTACTTGGTGCCGATTCATATATTCTACCAGAGGTTCGTGTCACGGTGTTGCTTGTGTGGCTGCGTTGCCTTGTTATGCAAAATTGGCAATATCTTAGCTCAGCTGCGCCAAGATATACGTACCGAAGGCAGTGTCATCTACTGACATTTCGGTAGCGACACACCCTCGTTGTCGTTGAGCACCCTGGCGGCGCCTCTACGCGATACGTTCAAATTCGATGGAGGCAAAATTCTAGAGGCCCGTGTACTGTGCGATGACAGTGCACGTAAAAGAGCCCCAGGTGGTCTAAATTTCAGGAGCCCTTCACTACGGCGTCCCTAAGAGCCTGAGTTGCTTTGGGACGTTAAACCCTAAAACCAAACCAAACTTCTCGTTTTTCGGGTGTTTAGGATGCCCGCCTAGCTTTCGCGCCTCGTTTTCACGTGGCGCGGAAGCCCTGTGCGGTCCGCTACCCACGGCATTCGTTGGACTACCGCCGTACATTCCAAGAAAAGTTTTTTCAGAGGATGCCGCATGATGGCGCTTCTACTACACTCCAGCACGGAGCAAATCTACCGGAAACGGGGGAAATTTGCTACTCGCTTGATTGGTACATTTGTAATTAACATGCTCACCATTACTCATGTAGGGCTAAAATACATATCTTGAAGGTACGTTTTTAAGAACTGTGCATTCTGTAGACTCGCCTTTATTCATCTTCAAACGTCGAAGTGTCGAAGCTGCTCACGATTCGTTTTTGTCAGAATTCAACGGTATGTTTGTCACTAGACAAGCTTATCAGGAGGGTTCATGCTATTCCTGGCGAACACACTGGTGATTACTGCCGTGTCGTGTCGCACAGATGATGACGGGCGACTTATCTGCTGTAACTTTGCAATTCTGGGTGTACAGTATCAAATTATTTGGGTTTATGGCCCTGCAATGCAGTGTCATAGAAGGCTATTTTTTCTGTCATTTGTGCACGGATAGTAAAGCTAGACAGTTGGGTGATTTCAATTGTGTTTGTAGGGATGAAGACCGAGCAGTGTTAAGTAAGTGTTATGGCCTTAGTGCTGCTTTACTTTCCGACTTTGAATGCGAATACAACCTGGTGGATGTCGGGCAAGGTAAGGGACCTAACATTCATTCTTATTTTCAGTGCTCCTCTGGTGCTCGGCTTGACAGGATTTGCGTTCCAGAAGACATGTTAGGCAGCATTTTTAGCCAGACATGTTAGCCAGAAGCAATGAGTTTGTATTGCACTTTGGTGGGCCCATATTCTTCAGTGATCACTGGACGGTATCTCTTCAGATAACGAGGTGCCGACGGTGCGTACTCCAACCTCGATGGGAGCTGTGGAAGCGGAATAGCTGTCTTCTCTCAGATGAACTATTCAAACGTGCTGTATCTACTTGCTTGAAGGACACATAATCACGCGGTGATATCTCAGTTTTTCAAAAATGGGACTTATTTAAACAAGAAACACAAAACATGGCTATGCAAGCCTGAGAAAGAAAATACGGGCTGATATGTGCTTTCAAAGGCAGTGTTCACTAATGAATGCTCAGTGCTTGCGTAGCAGGCAGTTCGTGGCCAAACTGGTGATTGCAGCATGGACATGGAAATTAAAAATATGCTTTGTTTCCGCTCGTATTTTTCTTGCTATTTAATGAGGACTATAACATTAGAATAAATGCAATTGCGTTCTCAATTCTTCGAATTGCTGGTAGCGAACTGAAAAGCAATTGAGTTGCCATTTTTTTGTTCTCCGAAACCAGATGAAGGGATAACAAACTTCTGAGCGAAATTGCCAACAACTTGCCGATCTTTTTAAGTATTCACGGGAACAGCCACCCGACACTGACCTGAAGGAGCATGCTACCGAGATATCATCGTGGCACCAGCCTGGAAGTAGCTGAGGGTCTCTCCACTACGTCACATTCCCCTGGAATCTCGTCTAGTTCCAATAGAAAACGCGATTGCGCTGTCATATTGCGCGTCGTAAGTGTATCCTTATGCTGAAGTACAGTTTAAACCGTAGACTCCGCACAACCGCTCAAGGCTGCTCTAATGATATATGTTCGCTACCGCACATTATCATCACACGGCGGATGGGACAGTTATTCACACTTTAATTGTTTTGTTTGAGAAGGAAGCAATATATTGCATTATGTAGTGCGTCATGAATAAAAATCTGAGGCTTAAATGAATTGATTGTATGATACCTGCACTTTATTTTCTTTATTGTTTTGATATTTGGGTTATGTTTAGATCTAGACTTCAATGAGCTTGTATTGCACACCTTTCCGTGAGCCACTAAAAGCGAACTCATGCATAGGTGATATGGTTCTGGACGTGGTCTAGCCCAGCAGCCGGAACGCCTTATCAAACTTCATGCATTACGCCTGGTTAAGTGCTCGCACGCATATGCTTGTATAGATCACAAAATGGATTCTCGTAAATAATCTGCACGAAAACCTGCTGCACGCATTTAGGCCCCAGTGTTTTATATGCGCCATTCTACATTGCCACTTTACGTCCTGATCACATTATCAAAGACTAACTGCAGCACCGACACGAACAGCTCGATTTCTGAAGCCAACTGGAGTGTCCATGTGAAAACTTCATGGCTCTTTTCCAACTTCCACTTTCGGTATCGAGCAGTATATTGTTGCAACCGATTAGTTGGAAGACCAAAGTCAAGAAATTTCGATAGAAATTCTTGCTGTACACTTTCACCCTGAGGCATGGGTTATAGCATAAAGAAGAGCATCAAACGTAGGTGATGCAGGACACATACCTCATTTTGGTTGTATAGTGCGCAGAAGGAAGCCTCTTGGCTTTGACAGACCCACCTCGCCCAGTTTTCAATGACGCATAAAGAGGAGATCATAAATATACCTCTAGCAGTCGCCAAAAAATGTGACAAGGTTGTTAGGCGAAATATTCAGCTGATCATAGTGTTTAGCAGTACGCATGTGTGTAGAAAGATACCATTTTGCTGTTAACCAAGTGCGACGTGTTAAAGAGAGCTCCAATGCCAGAAATGCAAAGCAAACTACAGAACAGAAGGTAAGCACTATTACTAATCTTAGGCTGTTCAGGCCTACGCATGTTGGCTATTCAACCCTATGTATATCCCTTTCACAGCTCCGCAAACAACAATCCTGAGCCTATTGTTTCCATAGTGGCGCGCTACAGTTAGTGTCATTTTTGACAACTAGTATTGTTTGCCCCAAAGTGCTCCTATTCAATCATTATGGAGGACTGATTTACAAATCTACGACTGAATACAAATCTACTAGGCTAGGCAGAAGAACGGTCAAAAGAATTTTGCCCATCACAAAAAGACAAAAAAAAGGGAGAAAAATGTTAACAAACCACTTTGAGATATGCTCTCAGAGTTCGTTCGCACCAACGCAGGACCGTCGAGACCATGCTTCTATGCCGCATTCCCTCAGAGCACTGGAGGGCTCGAAGCCACCACAAAAACGCTATTAGGGCTGGTCCGTGGTATATAATCGCGAACATGCTACACGCTATTGGATTTCTGTCGGCGAGGATGTGGAAATTCAAACTTTACATTGCAAGTAAAGTTTACATTACAAGGTAGTATGCGACCAAGGAGGCTTACTAGTGGGAACGTAAAGTATACGAGAATCCAGAGCCTTTCTGCATAGAGGGATAAAATGTTATCTGAAAATTACACAGACAAGCTTCACTCCACTGTGGAGGACATGAAAAGTTTTGTACACATCAATACATTTTAGGGAATTGCCTCCAACACTCCATGTGTCGCTCAACAGTTTCCATGAGTTCTAAGCAAATTAACACCCCACTATCTGAATAGCTCTTTTTTCTTTGTGTGAACTTCAATGTGAACAAAGAAACAGATTGAGTGTCAAAGGAAGGGAGTGATAAATGCTCGATAAAAGAAAATACTTCGCATGCCTGCTCACCGAATCTCGCGCGTTCCTGGGCGGACACGATTGCTGCACACAGCAGGAAAGCGCCAACGGTCTTCATGTTTGCAGTGATGCGAGAGCTGCGCTTGTTGAAAAGAAGAAGTAAATACATGGTCAGAAGTTCAACGTTTGCTTTGCTTTTATTTATTTGAGATACACCTAAAGACCCTTTTCGAGGCGATGGATGGTAGTATCCAGCTGAATATTAGGAACATCCTGAACTAGAAAAAGGGGAAATGAAAATGATACTTATAAAATGGTAATATTAACTACGTAACTGATATAGTAAATGCACGAACACACAAGGATGAAACATTGTAAGACAACACCTAGGTAGGCAGTAAAGAAATAATGCACCACAGCAAAATAACAATGTATCAGAGTACATTTGTTTGATGAAAAAGAACAACAGGCAACCGTAACTCTGCTTTAAACAAATATGTTTAAGAAAAATATTTGAATACTAATGTAACTTTTGATTTTCATAATATAGCGGCGAATTTTCAAAAAAAACGTAATTGAGGTGATTAGACAAATTTAGAGGACTATTATATTAAAAAGCTTTTGGAGAATTTCATGCCTTATTTTTTATATTTCTTTCCTTATCTCTGCTAGGTTTTATCGCATCGCCTATAGTCGATTGCCGAACAGTCGTTCTTCCAGGTTCTCTTTCGGTGCAGTTCATTTTTTTAGAAGCAGCTGTAGTCTATGAAAAAATTGCACCCTTGAGATGTACTTAAAAGCCCCGTACACATCACTGCTCGATACCAGACAACCGACTCCTTGTTTTTCTACACTCTTAGAACTAAAGGAGTGCAGAGGAGGGCCCAGAACACACTTTGAAGGAGTATTCGGTTGTCCCATATTCCACTCCTTTTTCCGGAATAAAATTACTCCCTCTGGACAAAGAGTGATCCAACACTTACTCAAGGAGTACTGTACTACTCCTGCAATAGAGTACAGGCACTCCTCCGAGGGAGTAAAGCTACCACATTGAAACAGCATCCTACTACTCTTTCAGGTAGAGTTCCAGGACTCCGTTTGTTAGAGTGACTATTGTTAGAGAGATTATCAGCCCAGATCTTATTTTACTCCTTCAAAAGGAGTTTCACGTGTTTTCATCCTACTAATTTTCTTACTTCACATATTATTCAGAGCAAGTTGGTCATATGTTTTGCAGGATCCACCTGCGCTACATCTACAAAAGAGTAATGAGCAAAAGGGATTATAATCTTTGAGTAGAATAATTTTTGCTTATACAACTACTTTATGGCTACACTACAGTTTGCATATTAGTATGGTGCTCTGTCTGCGTTGGGAATAACAATGGTTCAAGAAATAATGACACAAATGTACAACACTGATAACTTTTATTTCTCAAGTCATTGCTGTGATTGCTGTGGCTGCCCAAAACACGCTCGGGAGGCGCTCGCTAGGATCAAGCCCCATTAGTGTCTCAAGCAGCAGACAAGCCCGCTTTGTTTTTGGGGTGTACTTGACATTAAATGCCAAGAACACTGCCAAAACCAAAGTAAATCCATCTACCAAATCCACCGCAGTGAGCTGTAAGCGCTCAAAAGAAACTAAGATGCTGGATGATGCCGTAGCTTGCTCGGCTGAGCGAAGGAGCTTTGGCTACGCGTGCATTTCTCCGGGTGCCTGCAAACATGAATGAAAATAATGCAACTAAGAGTCAATTCCAATGCCCTTTTCATACTATCCTGTATATAACCCCATGAAAAAAGAAAGAATACAACTAGAATATACTGATCGTGTGTGTCATGTCGCCACTTGTGTGTACCTATATTGTGACCAAGTGTTGACACCTTTCATTGCAAACCTTCATTCAGAGCTACAATTTTATGACGCCCAACACAATTATCACTATGCTAGTCCTTTCAAAAGTGTGTGCAAGTAACACAAGCACATATTTACCAACTGAAAATTTTAACATGAGCAAGCTCTTCTGCAAGTATCATGATCAGCCTGACTACGCCCACTGCAAGGCAAAGGCCTCTCCCATGTTCTCCAATTAACCCTGTCCTTCGCCAGCTATGTCCACCGTGTTCCTGCAAACCTCCGCCCATGGAACTTTTTGCTCCTCCCTGCTACACTTGCCTTCTCTTGGAATCCACTCCGTTACCCTTAAGGATCAGCGATTATCTTGCCTTCGTATTACATATGCCCTGCCCAAGCACCCTTTTTTCTCGTGATTTCGACTAGGATGTCTTCAACCCGCGTTTGTTCCCTCACCCACTCCGCCCGCTTCCGATCTCTTAACGTTACGCCTATTATTTTTATTTCCGTAGCTCGTTGCGTTGTCCTTAACTTAAGCTGAACCATCTTCGTTAGCCTCCACGTTTCTGCCCCATAGGTGAATACCGGTAGGATACAGCTGTTGTATACTTTTCTCTTGAGGGGTATTGAAAAACTGCCATTCATGATCTGAGAGAACCTGCCATATGCACTCCACCCCATTCATATTCTTCTAGTTATTACCCTTCATGATCCGGATCAGCGGTCACTACCTGCTCTAAGTAAATGTATTCCCTTATCACTTGCAGTCATTGCTAAAACCACACCTATTGTGCTTGACGGTTTCTTGTCACATAATACATTGTGCAGTTTAAAATATAGGGTAACCTTGGATCGGGAAAACACTTAAACCAATGACAGTTTTCGTGCTGAAGAGAAATGGCTGTTGCAATTCCTGTTTCTCAGATACCATTAACTGAATTTCATGCTCTAAAATAGTGAAGGAAAAATTCAAAATTTTTAATCTCAATGAGGCAGACAACAAATTTCAGTTTGGTTTGGGTTGGTTTATGGGGTTTAACGTTCCAAAGCGACCCAGGCTATAAGAGACGCCGTAGTGAAGGGCTCCGGAAATTTCGACCGCCTGGGGTTCTTTAACGTGCACTGACATCGCACAGTACACGGGCCTCTAGAATTTCTCCCCCAAATAAATTCCAGCCGCCGCGCCCGGGATAGAACCCGCGTCTTTTGGGTCAGCAGCCGAGCAAATTTCAGTTGCACATTTTTTTTTCAATGATGCATAAGACATTACTATGCACGGATAACCACACAGTATTCGCCTATGGCTGCTAAATAATTTGTAATTAAATATCTTCTCTCTCCTGCTTCACTTTTGAAAACTGAGCAATGGCAATGGCATCAAAGGTCAGTATAAGCCAGGGGAGGCATGAGGAAAACTGCAATATAATTGCTGCTTCGTCATTCATTGTGATTCAGACTCTTAAGGCATGCTGGCTTTAGCATTGTAACTAATTAAAACGATGAAGTAGCGATATCGCAGCTTTTTTGTGCCTTCCATAACCTATACTGAACATTGATGTCATAGCAATTGCTATGCTATTGAAACAGGGAAGAAAATAAATCTGGTTGTAATTATTTAGCGATTGGAGACTAATACTATGCAACAATTCTATGTATACGAATGCCCAGCACGTCACTACAAAGAACCCACATAACCAAAAATTTGGTGTTTATACTGATTTAAGGTAATACTACTTCCCACGCAAGACCACGACAGCCATGTGTAAACTTTTTGCTTTCATAGTAACAAAATCTATCCAATGACAAATTAGGCGCAGCATGTCTGCTCTTTATAAATATGCAATACTTACAATGTTTGACACTAGCATTTGGCATGAACGAGATAACTGTGATTACTTCGCACATTACGTGCCAGTCCATACTATTATGCACAATTTAGATTTGCAAATGTAATGTGTAATTCTCTATCACTGTCACGTTAGTGCACAGCAAACCAATGAAGTTGTCTTGCATTTGCAATGTTCTCACTACTTTTATGCAACACTGATCACTTCAGTATATCTGCATCGTTCTGTTAGGCGGCCACGGGAAAGCTAGAATTAAGGCTATTTTGTGTTATGGAAACCATTGACTAGACAACAAAGAAGAAAAGCCTCAACTACTGTCCTGGTGCTGGGACGTCTAATAAGAGCTCAGAAAGACTCGGTTTCAATACGCCAAACCCTCCGCCTAACATTACCCTGTGCGAAAATACCCCACCCCACCCTAGATTAATTTCTGTCCACATGCACCAAGGCTCACTGCACCTGTTATAAATGTTGCCCTAAATATTGCAATCAAGCTGCCCGCGTATGCATAGGCTATCTGTGCATGGAGAAAGAAAGAAGTTGTTAGGAATGTTTCACACCAAAAACAGAAAAAAAGGCCGCCTGTTTCTCAGAAGCAGCTATGAGCATGAAATGGTGTGTCCAAAAAGATTAGGCTGCTTTGTACTTATTTATGACAACGAGAACTGTCAGAGCTGCGCTTTCAAAAATTCAGGAGCTTTGTGCACAAACGCAGCTTCCGTATGCACGTCTTGCAGCATCAACGCTTCCGAATTGAAACGACCGATGAATATGCACAGGAAAAAGCAAATAGAGAGCGCTTGAATTTAAAAGAAAAGCTACCTTGCACAATCAGAAATTTCGCGACAGAACCTTCCAAACAGTGACGTGTACTGGTTGCGGTATACCGAATATATACCTAGCAAATAAGTGTGCGCTTTGTTAACGAGCGGGATTCTGTGGCGGCAACGCTACAGCTCCAATTCCGAAAACCTAACGCAGCAAAAATTGAGTTTTCAAAATACGTGCGAATGCACGATACACTTTCGCACGCATTTAGAACTTTCAGTTGTGAAACACAGACAACAAATCTTGTGTATGCGTCTTCCTTGGCTGGTAAAAAAATTCTATAAGTCTCCAGTTTGCCTGTGTACTCCACAAATCCCTGTCCGCAACATGTCAAATTTCACTGAAGCGCAAGTAATACAACCGACAGCTGATGATCTGCTAGGGCAACAGGATTTCAAAAGTTTGAGAAGGGCACTGGGAGTCCAATCCAGGTGGTGTAGTGAAATTTGACTAGTAACAGACAGGGATCCTCCAATCTGTGGAGGACACCGGCAGATTGGAGACTAACGGAGGAATTTTTTTTACCAGCCAAGGAACACGCATACACAAGAGAGCCACAGAGGACTACGGCTTTTACCAGCCCTTGTCCTGTGCGGTTCTCTCTTGTGTATGCGTCTTTTTTGGCTGGCAAAAAAATTCTTCCATAATTATTAGAACAAAAAGTAACTGCGCAAAAGGACGGGACAAGAGAAAGAGAACCACACGGGACAAACGCAGACTGACAACTGATTTATACCACCAACTCCTCTTTCCTTCAGCAGCAAAGCGCATGCGCACCAACCACAAAAACAAAAAACAGAAGCGACACTCATCTCGTGGAATCAAGGAACTCGACCTCCTTGCGGTACAGGTGTACTGAAGCATCGCTAATGCACTTATCAGGCCCTAACCTCGCGATTTCCAAGGCCTCGATAATTTCTCGTTCTTTCTTATCCCTCGAGCGTCCGATAATCTTGTCGTACCAACTAGCCCCTCACCGCACTCTTTTAGATTTCTTCCATAAGTCTCCAAATTGCCTGTGTCCTCAACAAACCGCAGGATCCCTGTCCACTACTAGTCAAATATTTCAACTCCACCTGGCTTGGACTCCCACCGCCCTTCTCTGTAGAGAAAGGGTGACAGCAGCTGGCAAAGGACAAGGTTAACTGCAGATCAACTGGGGAAGCATTTTCCTGCACTGATTTTGACGGCAGGTTCACAAGACATACAAAATCAACTCGAGGAGCGGGGTGCACATCATGCGACTGAATGTCAATGGCCAGTGAAAATGGCACCAGCACTGTGGAATGCACATGCAGAAAACTAGACGCATTTTTTTGTCAACTTTGAGTGGCAGTCTACTGCACTTTTAAAGAGCACAGCTCTCAAGTATGGCAACACTGGCACTTTTTGTTTTACTGGGGTGAGGGTCGTCGTGAGGGTTGAAGTCCATATTTCTTTTCCATTCACTGTGTTAATTGCGAGCTATGTTTACCTAATAGGGGCTGGGCATCTAACATCACCGTTATTTCTTTGCAGCAGTTAAAAGAATACAACGTACATTTTATAACATGCTTAACGAATTTTTGGGAGCAGCATACTTTTACCCTTCTACTGTTTGTTGCTACTGAATCAGTTTGACGTTGACAAAAGATCTGTAATAAGGAGTAATTACTCATTGACATCCACTCGAGCACAGCCAAATGACTACAAAGAAAAGCTATACAGCTTTCACAGAAACTTCGTAGTTAAAGAAAGATTCGTCCTGGTCCGGTGTTCGAACTCAGAACCACCACTTCACTGGAGCAGTCGCTCTACCAATTTGTCCAACCTGGACGGCAAGCTTATGGTAGGGTGAGAGCAAAGTGACCAATAACTCGAGTGGGAACTGTGTTGGTCCATTGTTTTAGGACCCCTAAAACATTGGATAAACTCAGTTGCCGCTTCATGTTACCTCTAAAACATTGGACAAACTGAGTTCCCGCTTCATGTTACAAAACTGAGTGACATTTTGGTCTATACACCAGAAATACCGGTAAAGCATCATAATAGAACACAATGTTTTTTAAAGGGATAAAGGAATATGTTCGCCCTTTCAGAGGGCACATATGCATAAGACGCAACATGTGTGAAATAGTCACTGGACCTGAAGCAGTGTAAATTCCATTATGTTAACAGCAGCAGAGTCAAAAGCTACGTGACCGACTATTTCATACAGATCATGCAATTACATTCATGTAATTCGGGATCAGATTCATGTGATTATACAGGGAGGTACTGCTGCTAAGTGCACGTAGAGCTCTACATGCATTTCTAAACCCGGCTGTGAGCCTACGAAATTTTTCGAAATAGGCAGGTAAGGTATGCATCACTGGAAAACAATACCTACCACAAACAGCTGAGGAGAGATAGCACAGCCAAAAGCTGGAAGCACGAATGGCCCAGCAGATACTGGCAGCTGGCAACTGCAAATAAATATGTCAGAGCAACTGTTGTCAGTGGCCGTAACAATGTCATGAATGACAAGAGAAGAAATTGTCTACTGCTTCATAAATTAGAATAAGGTATTAACATAGGAACACAAAAAGCAATGAGATGGCCCATGACAAAAGAAATGAACAGATTGTATGTGATGCACCGATATACATTTTTTCAGTAGGTTTACATGATTGTCACAACCGCATAGAAAGATAAGCAGGCTGGAATACCACTATTTTTATGCTTGATGAAAAGAGCGTAACTATTCGAATATAGCATGCACAGGATTTAGTTAATTACTATTAGGGTGCTTTGCAGCAGCATCGAAGGTATTTTTAAATTGAACGTAGTGACCAGTAGACCCGTCTGCTTTGCACAAATGACGAGAGGATGGAAAAGGCATGCATTCATTAGCAAGAAGCACGATATCTCACATCACAGCATGAAACGAAAATTGGTATTGCATTTAACAAATCTGCACAGAAATAAAAACTGCGAAAAAAATTGCCAAGTGGCAATGCAAGTAAGAGCAAGGGAAAACAATACCGAAGAAAACTGGTGAGTGTGGTGCAGGGAAGTCTGTGGGTAGGGTCTCGTGCCTGGGAATAGTTCCGAGCGCGGAGAATCGCCGGCAGCACAGCTGGTGGCAGTCAACCAAGAATAAATAAGAGAAAGTGAAAATCAATAACAAACCATCACCGATATAGCGAACGACTTGAAAGCGGGCCGCACAAACGAGGGATATAGCAAAAAGCTTGAAATCCTAAATAAGTGCGCAGTTGCATCCCAAACAGTTCTCAAAATCTGAAGGCAAGGAAGCATCGACACCTACACCTCAGGGCAGACGCAAGAACCATCTAACTTTGACATAATACTGTGTCAAATTCTGTTCCATGGGGAAGCACAGATAAAAATTTACAAATGACTAGGCAAGGGATATGCCCCAGCCTTATAATCATGATCATTGTCCCCGAAAAAATTGTATGACAAATATTAAGGCGTAAGCACTAATCCGACGAGTACACACACTGAGCACTGTCTGTTGGTAGCTGGCCTAGCGCGAGTGCTCTGTCGCGCGGCACTGCCGCTCATCGTCATCTTCTAAGTAGCACAAATCAATCCGACGGGCACCAGCCGCAAGGAAACTCGACCGTTGTCAGTTCCCTTGTCTGTCCGCAGCTGGCCTAGCGAGAGCGCTCTCTAAAGTGGCACTGCACGCTCATCATCCTCTCCTACGTAGCACAAATCTATGCTATTGGAATGCAGTAAACATTGTCTGTTGTTTTTCGCAGCGCTAGCAAGCGACCGCATAACTCTGTTGTGATAACTGGTGGCATTTTTATTTACCACGGCACCCGAGTACTAAACGCAGATAGAGACTATGGAGCAACAGTTGCCATACGGCCTATACGCCCGTTCTTTTCTGGTAAAGGCCGATTCACACGACGGTCCGTTCGCCCGCTGCCGCGGCCGACAGCGCGCCTCTCAATGTGGTGACGCATGAATACGTAGTGCGCGGGCCGCGGGCGAACGGACCGTCGTGTGAATCGGCCTTAACGCACTATAACTGAGGCAACCGCTCGCAGACTGCCTGCACTGCCATCCCTATATAGGCGCACACTAATAACGCGTGCGAATAGAGATCAGAAGTAAAGAAACGTACACGGGACTCACCGTTCAGACGGCTCATCAAGGCTTAGCAAAACCGCACATTCTTCTTCGTTGCCTCTCCAGATGACAAGAAGTCGTAGCGCTACCTTTCTTCACGGCTTTACCCGTTCAAAATCACCAGTGTTGACAGGGCGTAATTCTCGTCGTTGGTTTCTAAAACACACTTCTGTTCTTCATACACGTCCACCGCACGAGCACTCAAACAATGCTACGAAAACCCAAATAACAGAAAACGTGACGCGTCGCGCGCACTGCTATGGCGCTAAATATGGCGCCGACGGCTGCAGTTTTGCTTCGTTGAAAAAACCTACAAATGCGCTTTCTTTATGACTAATATTTGAATTGTGTTCGCAACAAAAACAAATTATATTTTTTCATTTTATTTCTTTATTAATTGCGAATACCAAAGCGCTTTTAGATACTTTTGCTGACATGTCGTTTGTAGAAGCTGCGATCCTGTGATCCCATAACCCAGACCCCGGATGTCCTAGCAGACGACGGCGCAGACGACGCTGTTGACGGAATGCAATTTCGATTGACGGCAGCGAAAATCCCTGAAATGCGACAAAAAAGGCAAAGAAACGCACCGTATCGCAAACTGGTCAATATCAAGGATATGTTCGACGCGAGCGGTAGGACAAAGAGCAGCTGCAATGCATTACTCTACGCGACACTGGCATGCTCGACGGAGATCTACATGAAACAGAGCTTAAATGTGACCCGTACAAGCGGATATCAACTGCGTTACGGAACTACGTCGATACTTGCTTCACACTTTAGCTTATATGCAACAGCGGCCCGCACTCGCCGCATCCTGTTCGAGTGTACTTTCACAAGCAAGAGCCCACATGCATGGAAGCCGACAGAAGCAACTGTCTTTTCGAGTTCAGATTGTTCCGAGAAATACGAGCAGCTTACTTTAGCACGTACTCGAATTCAAGTTCTCAGCCTGTGTGTCACGTACGGTGAAGATGGCGTCGAGGACGAGCTTAAGAATCGCCTTAACGTGGCCGCAACGCAGCCGGTATCCCAAGCATTCGTGCGCTCAGTCGCAGGCCAGCCGCTAGCTGCTTGATGTGCCAGCCTTGCGAGTACAATTCGCAAGTTTCTGAGCCAATCTGTGAGCGAGCCGAGCTTTCAGCAATGGCGCTGCTCGCGAGCGCGCCGGGCGACGAGCTTCGGCTTGCTCCCTGGCTGCCGTATTTGTAGCTAAGCCTAGCAGGTTTCACTTCGATGCCAGAGCTGAGAGCGCTTCGAAACTGGCTAGCGCTGAGGTGCTACTCTTTTCATTGTAAGTAGGTTTTATTGTGAACTATGTCTCGTAGTGAAATAAAGATATGCTCGGGTCCACCCGAACGGTGATGATGGCGTCGAGGACGAGCTTAAGAATCGCCGCAACGCAGCCGATATTCCATGCATACATGTGTGCTAAATTTGTTCACCTGTGCTGCAAACGTGGGCATAAAGGCTCGCTCAATCGCAGGCCAGTCGCTGCTCGATTTTCCAGCCTTGCGTGCGCGATTCGCAAGCGACGGAGCGAATCATTGAGCGAGCCGAGCTTTCGGCAACGACGCCGCCCGCGGTCGCGCCGGGCGACGAACTGTGCGCTGCTCGCCGGCTGCCCTTGTCGTCGCTAAACCTAGCCGATTTCACATAGATGCTGTAGCTGAGTGCGCTTCGAAACTGGCCAGCACTTAGGTGCTAACCTCGGCACCGTTTTACTCTGAACCCCGCGTCATAGGGAAATAAATATATGCTCGGTTTCCGCGACCCCTTCAGGAGCGGAGCTATAGCAGAGGCCAGGCGAACTCCAGAGCAGCAGCAAAGCGGCTATGGGAGGAAATTTGTATGGCTGTTATCGCTTCTACCAACAACTCGACATTGGCTAATGATACTCTATCTCAGAGCTTTGGTCGTGAACAAACAATACCAGTGCATTTTTCTGGCAGCAGCATCCAGGCTGGCAGGCCGGCCCCGAGAAGCTAGCGCGCCCTTACGATTGTATGGTCGTGGCGCACATCAAAACCGCCACGACATTCTCCTCTTCGCTCAGGTTGTAGCAGCACACTGCTAATAGCGAGGAACCAGACCACTTTAAAGGACCGAGCGCGAGGGCGCAGGAGCCTGGGCCAAAGCGCGTGACTGACGTCATTCCCGAGACTTCTCATTTCACGTAAGAATCAAACGAGCAGGCGACCCGCAGGTCACCCTTGTAGGTGTGAGGAACGGTGTCGTGGAGCTGCTGCCTGGTCGCAAGCGACTGCTGGTCGCTTGCCCTTTGCTACTTGCAAGTGTGAATGGGCATTCAATGCCCGTTTGAAGTAGCGAGTCCCTTAGTTCACGTAGTTCACGTATACGTATGTATACGTAGTTCACGTATACGTATGTATATGTAGTTCACGTATACGTATATAGTAAGTGCTTCCGCGAAAATACAGTTAAACGCAAGTTTGAAGGAATGCATGGCGAGCGCTCTTAGCAAAATGAACAACGCGTCGTCGCTGTAGATTATTCTTTGCGGCATAAGAAAATAATACGAGTTGCTTGCTGCGATGAGCAATGATATCTATTGTGCAGCCTGTGGAGCCGCATGAACGTTGTCATTTGTTTTGTAGCGCACGGCGACGCTATAAAGCGCAGGCGCTGCGATCGGCGTTCCCGCGACAGAAGAAAATAAAGAACGACAGCGCGTGCTCGGAGCGCACGCCCGGCACGCGCAGTCCGGAACTAGAAGCCTGCCACGCTGGTCGTCTCTCACTGGTGCTCCGCTGCGACCCCGCCAATACCTCAACAGTGGTGACCTGGCGAACCGTGCCTTCTATCGCAGCGGCGTTCCAGCATGGCGTACTGGCAGCACCCAAGTTTCGACCCGCCGCTCCCGGCGTTCCGGCCTGCAGGCGTCGGCGGGTGGTTCGCCCAACTGGAGGCTGCGATGTACCTGAACGGCATCACCATCCAGCCGTTCAAACACGAAGTCCTTTGTGACATCCTCCCGGCCGACCTCCTGCGTCGGCTCACCTACTCTGCTTTCGGCGGCCGGCCATACGATGAGCTGCGTGCGGCCGTCTTGGCGTACTTCGGCGCCTACTACGTTCCGCCGCCGCTCTACGACGCAGCGGACCCGTTTTCGCCGCCGCCAGCCTCTGGCCCTGCACCGGCCTCGCTCGCGCCCACGCAGCCTTCATCAGAACCCGGCCCGCCTCAGCGGCCCCTCGCCGCCTCGCCGCCACTCCCGTCCAGCGTCTCCAGCCCGGCTGTCTCTCTCGACGCCACACCAGGTGGGATCCGCACGAGCTCCGCCTCGCGTCCTGCTCCCACTACTATCCGACCCGCGTCTCTGGCTCTGCCTCCTTGCGCTTCAGTGGCGTTGTCGCCTGAGCCTCCTGCAGCCAAAGACGACTCTGCGGCAGCAGCCGTGCCGACATCTCCATCTACCTCGTCACTACCGCCAACAGCTCTGCAGGCCTCTTCTGTGAGGTTGAAGCCGTCGCCCGCTGATGCTAAAGAGCCCTCGACAACGACCAAGCCTGCCTGTCACACTCCCAGCCCCTCAGAAGGTCCGCAGAGCACTACTCGTCATCAGGAGCAGGATGAGAAAGCCAACCCGATGACAGCAGTAACAAGCACGGCGATCGCCTCCAGCCCCACTTTGCCTGAAACAGTTCCTGACCCAGTGTCAGCGCTTGCTCTCAAGCCCGACCATGCCCACACGCGCATCAGCACTGGCCAGTCGCTCCGGACGGCCACTCCCGCTTTACCCCAGCACCTGGAATTGAACCCAGCAACTTCCTCCGTCATCACCACAGCTGTCACCGTTGTCTCGTCGGTCACACCTGTGCCCACCCTAGTGGCAGGACCGCACTGCTCGCGCCCTACATCAGGGGCACCTGAGCCATGTAAGCCAGCCATTTCCACCTATTTGGACGACTTGAAGCTGGCGCTACAGCAGCGACACGACACCACGCTAAAGACCACATCTGTCCACGGAGCCGTTTCGACCGCTCCCTTGCTTGTGACGGCGTACTCTGTGTGCCAGCTTCCCGCCGACATCAGCTGCAACGGTCCAGCACCAATGACACTTGTGCTAGCGGGCAGCACTACAGTCGGTGACGGCCCCACCATGGCCTCCATTGCCCTAATATGCTTTGTCAGCTCGGCACTCTGCCTCATTCGCCCGTTGCGCAGCAGCCAGGCTCGTCCACCTGAGCCCGTGCACTCCACCCGACAGCTCTTCCCGGCCCCCGACATGAACTTACCGGACCTTGTAGCGACCCCGTGGGGACACTGTTACTCCAGCTGCCTGCTTGCCTGCCGTGGCTACTCCATCTCTGCCCCGTCGGCGCGTATATTTCGACGTTCCGTCTAGGCGGGGGGCCCTGTAGCGCCCGGCGACGCTATAAAGCGCAGGCGCTGCGATCGGCGTTCCCGCGACAGAAGAAAATAAAGAACGACAGCGCGTGCTCGGAGCGCACTCCCGGCACGAGCAGTCCGGAACTAGAAGCCTGCCACGCTGGTCGTCTCTCACTGGTGCTCCGCTGCGACCCCGCTAATACCTCAACAGTTTGTTAATTCCTTTGGCGGAGGAGTAAAACAAGCACTGAACTCCCTTGGGGTATGCAGGAGTGTAAATGCCATTTTACTCTTTTTTGTCAAGAGGAGTGAACAGGACCTTTCACTCTTTCTCGTTTGTAGAGAGAGTAGATTGAGACCTGCAGGAGTAGCGGGGCTCTTTTACTCTTAATGCAGGAGTAGCTGTTCTTAGAGTGTACCGCGTTTTTTCCTTTCTTCAGCTCACAAGAACAAAACACAAATTACGTGTCGGACCATCAGTCCCTGCCAGACGGGGGCAGACAATTACGGTTCCCATGCCAAGTGGGCATTAGCTGCATTGGCTAACTATTCTTATGCACTGAGTGGCTTATCTAGGGCTCCTGCCAGCAAGCTACGGTGCCGATACGAGGATAGAATTTTGAAGTGAATTTCTTGTAATTTTTTCAAGCGTCGCGTGAGCAGTAACCTCGATGCTTTTTCTGGCACCATTTTCCTAGGTATAGCGGTGAAGTACATGAAAGGCTGATTTAATTAGCGTGAATTGAAATAGCCGCGAGGTGGGGCCATTTTCAAACTTTTTCCTCAACTTCGAAGACAGTGCAAGTAAGCGGGAAATTATTCAATCTCTGCCAATGAACAAAGGTGTATTATGTCCCCTAGCTCATTAAAAGATTCGTTGAGGGAAGCAAACGTGAAATAGCAGACTGAATTGTGGAGACCACGCAACCGGATTTAGACACTGCTGTCGCTTAACGTAACAGAAATATAAATATTTGCTACCTATATGTGCACGGGAAGACGTACCACTTGCATATGGGTCAAATATTCATAACTTTTCTCTAGTTAATGTGTCTGAAGAATTTAATCGCCGAAGCATGGTCCGTATTCTTCTCTCCTCTGCTCTACATAGCGAAGGCAACTTCCTAGAAGGGCTTAATGCGTATTCTTAAACTCTGTTTCCTCGAAAACTATTCATCCTAGAGCAAAACACCAGCGCCTTGTCTGATGTTACCGGCACAGGTCTTCGAGTCTCCCGGGTGCAGCTGAGATTTTCATCCTTACCGGTGCTGATGCGGTATTCCTTGAGGATCCTGCTGTACTGGAAGATGTGCCTTGCTGACGCTCAACTGAATAGGGCGCTGGTATCATTCCTTCAGGACTCTTTATAGGAGAGAGGTGATGTGGCTGCAGTGCTTCCGTCGGAAGTGGCGGAGACACGAGCTGGGGCCGTCGTTTGCGTGCGGCAGTGGTGCCTGTATTGCACAGCACAGTGGAGGCTACGTGCGCACTGCTCATTAGTTCTCTTCTGAAAGGAAAGAGATTGTAATAATGGGAGCCTTTCGGAAAACGACGGCGACTGTAGGCGCCACCAGATTGCTCTCTTAGACGGCGTTTCATCTAACGCTTCCTGTACTTGTTTTGACTCCTGCACTGTGTCGCGTCAAAGAAAGAAACTTCGGTAACGGCTGCAGCGAGTAAGCTGGATCAAACATTTTAACCGCTGAAATTTCAAACTGGCTTGTCCAGCAAAATGAAGATATTGCGTAGCGGCGCCCTCGCCACACGATGACGGCAAATATACAAATAAGAGACAGTTTTAAACTTGGGAAGCATTTTTTTAAACAAGACCAACCCGATGCTCATTAAATGCTCATTAAAAGTATTGTTAATGCTCAATAAAGGCATTGTTTTTAGTGAAAATTTTGTTACTTGCCTCTCATGCGTACTGCCCTTGTTTTTTCAAGCTGACACCATCATGGAATGCGAGAGAAGCCAATCGCGAGAGGCTGTAAATTAAAAAAAAACACCGTGTACAACCTGAAATGCGAACTAGAGTGATAATTTCAGGTTGAATGTAGGCATGCAGATGATCATTTACTTCCTACCATTAACTATACTCGAGAGGCTCATCCCATCGCACAGTGTTCTATGCCGGTTTGCACAAAGTCTTTCGAGTAGAAAATGTTACACAGCAGCAGGCTATTTTATTAAGAAGCTCAGTGCATTGGTAACCCATTTGAGGCCGCTATTTTACAAAAGAAAAATCTTCGTAGTTCACGTAATATTAATTCAAAGAGTTTTGATCACCGCCACTCCACTCAGGCATGTAGGCTTATAGAAAGACGTGAAACTTGGCTGAGACAGTCAGCTCATGGGAACATACATGTACATACCTGTGCCCTGCAATAAAAGGTACACGGGCACAGACAAAGAGGACAGCTCCACATCTGGCCAGTAGAGGCACCCTCTCCGATAATAGCTATCTTCAGACTTTTCACTACTGAACAGCAGGCGCTTCATCTGCATGACATAATAATTTCTAGCTGTGTATTCTCTCGAAGATATGGTATGGTTTGGTTTATTGGGGTTAAACGTCCCAAAGCTACTCAAGCTATGAGGGGCGCCGTAGTGAAGGGCTCCGGAAATTTCGACCACCTGGGGTTCTTTAACGTGCACTGACATCGCACAGTACACGGGCCTCTAGAATTTAGCCTCCACTGAAATTCGACTGCCGTGGCGGGGATCGAACCCACGCCTTTCCACTCAGCAGCAGAGCGCCATAACCACTGAAGCACCACGACGGCACACACACACAAAAAATAAAGTATCTTGTTTTGCGTTCAAAAATGTTGTATAGGTATCGATTTGTTTCGTGTTTTTTTTTATCGCGCAGCAATTGATTGTTGGACAAGTTTTTGTGTTGTTTTATTGCATTATTTTACCCCTTAAAACTTACCTTTCACCTATTTTTTAAAGCTGTTTCGCAATATTCGGGGGCAACATTATATCTCAGCGGCTCCCTACGACATATACAGGGTCAATCACACTTAGAGGGAACACGGCTCCGCGTGGCCACGTGTCTGTGGAGTTCATGAATCTAACCCGTTCATGAATCTGTGCAGAGTGTCTCACAAGAACAGGGACATCGACGTGATGCTTCGTGTCACCTGCCCATTTGCACGTGTTTCCTACCGGCTTGGTCGCAATGGTGCCGCGCATGTGCGCAGCCACGCGGAGCCGTGTTCCCTCTAAGTGTGATTGACCCTGTACTGTCTCATTAAAAATGATTGAAGCCGTACTAGCACAAAATAGATTTCCGAAAAACAAAAATATCGCACTCAGGAGAAATTGTGTTGCGCTTTGTTCCGACCATAAATTTCATACAGTGGTGTTCGTATTAATATTTTGCATTTGTCCCGATTGATAGTTCAGCAACGCACCTCGCGGCGTGGTTCTCTCTTACTGAAAGGTTTGAAGGCCAACGAAACAAACACAGTCTGTAAGAATGCACAAACACGTAGTACAGTAGGAGGTCCCGATGCAAAACTGCCTAGGAGACATGCCGTCACAATACTTGAATTTAAGCACGGAAGATAATGAGATGAGCTGGAAAAAACACACACGAAATTAAAACCTATCAGTACAATTTTTGGCAATGAATAAGTAATAGAATAACGGCACAAATATTTGTTTTGTTTGTTTCTCGGCAGTCAAATATGCTAGCACGCGGTGTTATCATTTTGATCGCGATCACGCTCAACTGCTTTCACATTTTGCGAGATTTCTGTAGTTTCTTTTGGTTTCTTCACCGCGACGATTTATTGCCGCATTTAAATTTATAGTGACCAACAACTGCACGCATTCTGTTCGACGACTGCAGAGCACGCTTGTTGCTACACCGCGGCCGGGTCATTCAGTTCTTTGAGGACGCAGGTCTGCCCGATAAATAGTTTTTTTAGCAGCACTTTTGGCTGCCTTGCTGATAGCCGTCACCGCTAATTGGCGACTGATGGTGGCGCTGAGCAGCAGATATCCTTATCGACCTCGCCCCATGCCAGCTGCCGAAGCAGCCCGAGCCACCTCGAAACATAGAGCGGAAAATGAAGGCGTCCGAACCGAAGAGCAATTTGCGAAAGATCCGAAGTCTCCAAAATTTTCCACCCGAACACAGACTACTTGCTAGCCATGCGCTGGTGTGGAAAAACGTTTCGTAGATTCACTGGTGACACCATCCCTTTTACACTTCCGCTGTTGATAACACCAGGTACACAAACATCGTTAGAAGAACAGGCCTATATATTGACAAGCATTTTTCTGAAGTCTCAAGCTCATCCAACTGCACTAACACATTCCTGAACCAGAAAGAAAAAGCTGTAAAAAAATACTTCTATCTGTAGCAGGTAAGCATGAGGACTAGAAACAGCCTGTCGCACTGCAGGAATTAAATAGGGTATTATCTTCCGGAAAAAAAACAGCACCACGCCCAGACAATGTTCATTACGCTATACTTTCCCATCTCTGAGGCTGCCGCAGAGGCACTGTTGACAGTCTTAAATAAAATATGGATAGCTGGAAATACACCTTATGAGTGAAAAAAAAGCAGTCATAGTACTTTTCTGAAGCCTGGAGGACCACCAACCAATCCCAGTAGTTACAGACCAATAGCCCTCACAAGCTGCATTGCCAAATCTTTCTAATGTGTAGTAAACATTCCATTGGCCTTTATACTTGAATTCCGGCAACTTTTACGCTTATATCAGTGTGGAGTTAAAAAAAGGTTTTTCAACCACTGATCACCTTGTCCGCGTAGAAAGCACCATCCAGGAGACATTCATCCACAAGCAGCACTGCATCCGGGTCTTCGACTTTGGAAGGCCTAGGATACCGCGTGAAAAGTTCGGCATCCTCTGTGATCTAGAAGAGCTAGGTATCTGCAGCAGCATGCTGAACTGCTCTAACAACTTCCTTGCTAACCGAACATTCAGAGTCCGTCTAGGAGCAACTTTCTCGATGACTTTCCCCCAAGAGAATGGCCTACCACAGGGGCGTATTCTAAGCACGACACTCTTCGTAGTAAAAATGAATTCCTTAGCAAAAGTAATATCCAAGTCCATAATGCAATCGGTTTTTGTAGATGACCTACAGATAGCATCATGCACTTCCTCCGGCATATCATCATTGTGAGGGCCAAATACAAATTACAGTAAATAAAGTAGCTGCTTATGCAGAGAAAAATGGTATGAAATTTTCTCCTAAAAACAGTAGCTGCTCTGTTCTCATATCGACCAGGCCGACAGGTAAATCCCAATCTATACCTTAACCAAACCGCGCTACCAATTAAACAAGAACACAAAATTTTAGATGCCACTTTTAACAAGAAGCATTTTTACCACACATTATTAATCTTAAAAAGAAAACTTCTCAAGCCGTCAATATCTTAAAAGTGTCTCCCGGAAACGGTGGGTGTCCGATAGAACATGCCGTTTACAAATATATCGCTCTCTGCTGCGCTCCAAGCTGGACTACGGGTGCGTAGTACAAAGTTCGGCCAGTGCGTCCTAGGTAAAAAGATTAGACCAAACTCATAATCTTGGACTGCGCCTATCATCTGGAGCATACAGAACATCGCCGGTAGCCTGCCTTTACGTTGACAATAATGAGCCAACTTTAGGGGATCGAAGAAATGCACTTATATGGACATATGTCCTAAAACCCCGTGCTCTTCCAAAACATCCCTGCCACACCATTATCACGAAGTGCCTATCTAAAAGATTATTCAGCAACAAACCACATTTTATGAGGCCATTAATACTGCGCTTTGAAGACAGATGCGAAGAGCTTGCGGTACTAGATGCGCTACCTAATATTGCATCGAGACAAAACCCTTTGCCACCATGATACAGCTTCGCCGCAGTATGCGACTTTACAATGACACATTAAGGCAAAAAGTAACCGCCAAACGAGCACATACTACAGGAAGTTATTTATTTATTTATTTCATAATACTGCAGGCCAAGAGATTGGCCCATACAGGAGGGGCTATACAAGGCATTGAAAATGACAAATACAAAAAAAATACATTGGGTTAGAAACAATGAGCAGAATAACAAAATACAACGCTCGTTCACTCGGGAAAATGCTTCTCAAGAGCTTTACTAAAATTTGAGGACTGTAAAATGGCCTCGGGAAGAGAGTTCCAGTCGGAAAAAGTCCGCGGAAAAAAACTGTGCTTGAAAGAGTCAGTCTTTGCAAAAATGGGTTCCAACAAATAAATTCGTAAATGGTATGTTCGGCGCGACAATTATTTGAGAATTACAGGGCGGGGTATGTTTAGTTTATGTGTTAAAAGGTTATGCATAAACAACAGACGGGAAATTCTGCGTACTTCAAGTAATGGAATATGGTTGGTTTTCATTTGTGTTGTAGGTGAGTCTAACCTCCTGTATTTGTTATAAATAAACCTAACCGCTTTCCTTTGCACAATCTCTATCTTGTATATGTATTTCTTTATGAATGAATCCCATAATACCGAAGCGTACTGTAATTTGGACCTAATGAATGTTGAGTATGCAAGGAGTTTAACTTTACTTGGGACATCTTTAAGCTTCCGCATTAAGTAGCAAAGCTTGGAAAAGGACGAGGAGCAAATGGCTGCAATGTGTGAAGTCCATGTTAAGTCATGAGTTAACGTTACCCCTAAATATTTATATTGTGTAACCTCGTGGATTACATGATTTTGCAGGATGTAAGAGAAAGAACTAAAATGTTTTATGCGCGAAATGCGTAAGAGAACAGTTTTATCAAGGTTTAGTTGCATATCCCATTTTACGCACCACTGATGAACAGCTAGAAGCGCATTTTGCAACATGTAGTTATTGTTCTGGTTATTTATGCTCTTAAAAAGTATGCAATCATCTGCAAAAAGCTTTAAAGAGACATTTCCGGGGATGGAAGCAGACAGATCGTTTATATAGATTAGGAAAAGCAGTGGCCCTAAGACGCTGCCTTGAGGTACACCTGAAGTAATTGGAAGATCGTTAGATCTGCAGCCATTAACGTCTACGTATTGTTTTCTATGTTTAAGATAAGCATGAATCCAGTTGACAAGATAAGTAGGGACGCCAATACTATCTAATTTAGAAAATAGTTTGCCATGAGAAACAGTGTCAAAAGCTTCGCGGAAGTCTAAAAAAAGAACATCAACCTGCCCGGATTTATCAAGAACAACTTGGAATTCATTAATCGTAGAAACCAACTGCGTCACGGTGGACATACCCTTTCTGAAGCCGTGTTGCAAAGGGGATAACATGTTATTTTCAGCTAGAAACGAATTAAGGTACCCGGAGACTATGTGTTCTATTAACTTACAACAAGAAGTAATTGAAATCGGTCTGTAGTTAGAAATATTTAGCTTATCTCCTTTTTTATGGATTGGTACAACGCGGGCCAATTTCCAGTCCTCCGGCACATCACCAGAAATTAAAGAGACTTGAAATATCTGTGTTAAAAACTCGGATAATTGTGCTGCAAAATGTTTAAGAAAAGCATTTGCAAGCCCATCAGGACCAGAACATTTCTTATCATCAAGTTTACGCAGCATCGACAGAACACCATTCACAGAAATAGCCGGTATGTTACCGAGATCCTCACCTCGAATTCTAGCTGTGGTTGCCCTCTCCGTCAGAAATGCGCTTTGAAAGTAAGAGTTAAAACCTTCTGTAATTACTGTGCAGTCGGTCACAATGTCCTCATTAATTCGAACCTTACTCAACTGTTCATTCTTTGGCGCTGCAAGAAAATTATTGCACCTACACAGAATTTTACACTTATCGCTCCAAAATCAAGCACTTGTCAGAAGTGCAGTAACTCAAGCCAAGGGGAAAAAATGGTACGACTGCCACAGTATGCTTCGGTTTCAACTAACGAGTGTTGCGCCATCTTCGTACCTGTAGAGCAAATAGTAAAAGAGAACATCAAACACAGCATCATCTACAATGATTCCTTGAATATTCTCAGAGCATTGTACTCTAGAAACGCTTCTGAACCCATAATAAGAAACATCACACACAAGATGGTTAAAATCACAAAACAAAAACATAACATCATATTCTGCTGGGTCTATTGCCATGTTGGAATTGTGGGTAACGAGTAATCAGATACAGGCGCCGCACAAGCCCGAATTGGTAAAATGAAACAAGTTAACATCCGCGCAGGAATGTTGGAAGTTAATATGCAGTAAAGTTAGAAATAAGTGCTGAGGTACATGGGAGGAGGAAATACACAACAAACTGCACTCTGTAAAGTCCGTTTTAGGAGAATTGAAATATGTAGACATCAGGAACGCTCTACAGAAGTTATCTTGTGTCGACTACGCATCGGACACACACACCTTACACACAGCTTCCTACTGACAAAAGACAAACCTCTCTGCGAATGTGTGGCAATGAACTCACAGTAAACCACATTTAAATTTCATGTACAAAACTTGAACTACTGAGAAAAAGTATTTTAGAACATTCTACAATGAATACATCCCATCACTTCCCATGTTGCTTTTAGATGATGAAGCACTTATTGATTTTTCATGTATTTTCAAGTTTCTTAAAGAAGCCAGTATTTCAAACAAAATATAGCTTTCTCCTTTAACACAAAATATTCTAAACCTGTGTTTGGCGCATCATGGCTTTTGTGCTTTTGCGCCATAAAACCCAACTGAAATAACTAACAACCCATATGTTCAACCACCCCGACCAAGTACCTTCTCCGTCCGCTCTTGATTCCGCCGACAATTAGCAACAGCGACGTCATGCTAATTATAAAAAGCATATAACACATAGATAGCTTCCATGTCCGACCACCTCCGAATTCGACTGCGCTCAAATGATGGTTACATCTAAATTTGGCCCATCCACCCCGAAACTTGATCTTCTAGGTCCAGGCACAAGAAGATTGTTGCCTGCAAACTTAGTCCCAGACACCAGGAAAATTTGCTCTCCACACCCCCCTCCCCCAAACGAAATTATACCCTCGCCGATTTGAACCAATACTGATGTCCAGCCATAATTGATTGCGCCCAACATTATGGAGACCTCCAAATTTGGCCCAGCCACCCCGGAAATTTCCACTTCGCCCATTTGAACTAACAGTAATGTCCAGCCATGTATAACTGTGTCCAGCATGATGGTTCTCTCCCAGTTTGGGGCGGGCTATTTAAAAAATGTGGCCAATACAAAAGCTAAAATTTGACCTATGACTTTTTAAATGAAAATCGATGTCAACACATAATTGACCATGCCCAACATGATGGTCGCCTCCAAGTTTGGCCCGGGGCCTTTACAAAGTATTGCGATGCCGTTGCCAAAAAACAAGTCATTCTTTCGCATTGTAATACCTGAAATTAAGTTAAAATTCTAACAATTTTGTTCTGGGCACATTACTTGTTTTAATTAACGAATCGCGTTGATGCGTCTTTGAGAGGGGAGTATTGCTTCGAATCTTTTGTCTGTTGGTTCGTTAACGATCAAACACGCCAGCTCGCGGCATTGTTCTGTTTGTGACGTGAGATGCAGCCAGGCAAATCTCGATTGATCGCGGATATTGACAACTGCTTCAACAATTTTCCAGACTGTTGTAATTGCAGTTGGTTCCTTACGTTAAAGGTTCCTTGCCAGCCTTAAATTGAGTCGGACCAAGAACTGCGGACGTTCTGTTTGACTGCCAACGATCACACTGTTTACTAGGTTTTCGCCGAGTCATTTAGTTCTTGGTGTACGCCAGTCTACACAATGAACAGTTTCTTTTGAAAGCCTTTTTCGCTCTCTTTGCGACTGCGGTCAACATGTGTGAGAAGAGTTAAGGATGGTAGAATTTCTAAAGCATGAAACATTGGTATCACACGGTAAATGATAAGGGGAAGTGGCTAAAAAGACATGAAACAGTGATGGCGAATGTATTGATGCAGACATTATACAGATAAAATGAATACAAACCAAATATTCTAAATGAATAATAATTTTGATCATTTACTGTACGATTAGGAAACAAAGTGAAAGTAAAGCAAGCTTAGATATGGCTTGAAGTGAGAATTAGTTGATAATATGCAGTTATTTTCCGCCGAGGTAGTTTTTAGAACAAAAGCTCTACTTCACGACCACAGCTGCTAAACAGAATTCACCGCTAAAGCCTTGATCTTGATCTTGAATAAATAAATACAATTAATTGCAAGCCACCGCTGTGGCTCAGTGGTTATGGTGCTCGGCTGCTGACCCGAAAGACGCGGGTTTGATCCCGGCTGCGGCGGTTGAATTTCCTTGGAGGAGAAATTCCAGCGGCCCGTGTACTGTGCGATGTCAGTGAACGTTAAAGAACCCCAGGTCGTCGAAATTTCCGGAGCCCTCCACTACGGCGTCTCTCATAGCCTTAGTCGCTTTGGGACGTTAAACCCCATAAAACAATAAAACCAAACAATTAATTGTAAAACTTTTTATTCGCTGGAAAGAGCTCGGTAAGAGGTCGCGTTAAGTGGTCGAGAGTACATAGCTCTCGAAGACTTTGTCAACCCACTCCACCGCCAAAACTTGCGCTCTGGGGTCAGAGCTAGCCAGCATGGTCTCGCGCCGCTCAAGAGAAGGAGCTGTAACTAGATCACCCGGAGGTGGCGCTATTTTGCAGTCCCACAGGATATGAACGTAGGTAGCGCGTTGGCCACAGTGTTTACAGTTTGGGTTGTAAAGATCTGGATAAATGGGCGCGAGGAGCTACGGGGTGCGTATCGGTCTCATCTGTAGACGACGCCACGTAACTTCTTGTTCTTTAGTAAGTGTTTTGTCCGAAGGGGGAAAAATTCTCCTTTCTAGATTAAAATGATTGGTGACATCATGATATGTGACCATGGAGTCCTTCGTGAAATTAAGGCAGCCAGACTGATCCACTGCCAGGTCGACGAAACCTCGGGCTTTATTGTGGGCCGCCTCGTTCACCAGATTCCCCCAATGGGCTGGGACACATATCAGTTCGGAACAATTTGTTCAGAATTTGGTTGCGTTAAGGATTTTAAGGGAGATGTTTGTAATTCGGCCATTTGCGAAACTATTGGTATCCATTTTGAGCCGCTGAGGATGCTGCTCTCTTGGGTATGCGCTAGGGCGAGGGCTATATAGCCGCCTCTTCTGCTCTTTCAGAGGATTTCGTTTTGATTGTTGCCGATCCAATGTGGTCACCATTTTCGTTCACAGCCGCAATTGCAAATGCATTCATATGTTTGTACGCTGCCGCATATACATAAAGTGTTCCAGCGCACTGTCTGTATTTATTATGTAAGCCTTCGGCTCGTGCTTGTCTTCTACCCTCATGGTGTAAGGGGTTCATGTTTTTAGGGAGTGGTTTGATTAGTAGGGCCGTCCTATAGTCGGGGGGTAGGTCAAATTTGGCATCTGTGTTTGTAGGTTGAAAGTTAATTCCAAGCCTGGTAAGAATACTCCTGCCAGTTTGCTGTTTGAGCCAATAAATAGGCTTCTTTCTGTTCATTGTAGGTGTTATGTATTCCTAACGTCATAAGCCTTTCGGTTGAGGCATTTAGTGGGAGTCCTAACGCAGCTTCGTAGGCCTGCCGTATCTTGCTATGCAATTTGTCCTTCTCTGCTTTCGCAAATTTTAGGTAAGGCGTGGCATAGAGTATCCTGTTTAGCGCAAAGGCCTGCAATAGTCGGCATAAATCTCGTTCCCTCACCCCTTGTCTTCGATTAGCTATGCGGCGGATTAATCTCGCCGTCGCTTCTACCGTGCGTTTTAGCTTAGTGAGTGTGTCAGTATTTTTTCCATTTGTTTGTAAATACAAGCCCGGCATTCTCATGGCTTGTACCTCTGTGTCGGATCGTCCATTGACATAGACGTTTATTGGCGGGGGGGGGGGGGGGGGAGTCGTAGTATTCCTGCCTCTTCGTTTTCGTTTATGACGGATCAGGAAGTTCAGATTTTTGCTCAGAACAAGTGAGGTCGGATTCCCATGCGCATGCCTTAATGATGTCCACTGCTTGTTGGAGTGTGTTCTATGTAACCTTTGCATTATTTGGTTACTAAAAGTGTGTTGTCATCTGCATAGAACGTGTGATGTAGGTCTGGTATATGTGCCAGTTTGGGGGGGAATTTTGATGAGGGAGAGGTTAAAAAGGAAAAGGGACAGGACGGAGCACTGTGGTGTTCCTTTACTTCCTAGTTTGATTGGGGCAGACTCTATTGTTCCGGCCACTATCACTGCTGTTCTGTTAGTGAGGAAGTATCGGATGTAGTTGTACGTCCTTTCTCCGGGGTTGATTTGTCAAAATGGCTTTGTGGGTGGCGTGGTCGAAAGCTTTAATAAGGTCTAAACCCAATATTGCTTTCGTTCCTGTTCCCTCGTCAGCTTAAATTACGTCCTTGTGAAGCTGCAAGAGTATGTCCTGGGTAGACAGTTGGGACCTGAATTCTACCATTCTTTCAGGTAGGAGGTTCATGTCCTCCGCATAGTTTTGGAGCCTGTTGAGGATGACATGCTCCATGAGTTTGCCTTGGCATGGTGTTAATGAAATTGGGCGTAGATTCTCAGTGCTGAGTTTCTTACCCGCTTTAGGAATAAAAGCGATTTTCGCGTGTCTCCACTCTTGTGGTATGTTGCCTGCATGCCAGTATTTGTTCATAACATCTGCAACCGTCGCGATCGACGTTGTGTCTAAGTTCCTGAGCGTCTTATTTGTTACGTTGTCTGGTCCTGCCACAGATGTTGTCCGCAGTTTTCTAATTGCGTACCAGACCTCTGCGTCTTTGATGTCTGTGTCTAAATGTAGATTATGAGTCTCCCGGTAGTCTCGTTGTATGGTACCCTCATCCGTGCCTAGATGGCGTTCTGCTAGCTCTTTGATTAGGTCTTCAGTTATACCCTAATATTTATGTATGAGTCTGTACAGTTGACTTTGTTGCACGGGACGTGTTTGTTCTGGGTCAAGCAGGTATCTTAGAAGATGCCATGTCTTCTTATTTCCGAGCTGTCCGTTGATGCTTTCATATATTTTGGAGCGTAACTGAATGTTCCTCGATTCGCCTCTCGATTTCAGCGATCCTTTTGCGGAGTCACTTGTTGTGTTTTTGCTTCTTCCAGCGTTTATGGAGGCATTTTTGTGCCTGGCACAAGTCTCAGAATTTTGAGTCTGCAATCTGCTCCTCTTTCTCAACTGCCACGGCAACACTACTGGAGCTGACATCCTCATTTAGGGAGATAACCCACTCGCTAAAGTTAGAGATCTCCTTTGGAGCTGTTCTGTTGCGAAGTTGTCTGAATTTGCCCCAATCCGTGGTTGGTATTTCTTTAGCTTTGCTTTTGAGTTTTTTCGTGCGGAAAGTGATGGTAAAGATGAAGTGCTCACTACCAAGATTTTGCCCGGTGTTGACCTACTTGGCGTCCTTGACGTTTTTAGAGAGGGATAAGTCTGGAGATGTGTCTAGACATACACTGTTACCCGTGCGTGTGTGGTCGCTCGGGTTGTTTACCCTTGTGAGCCCTAGTTACTGCATGATTTGCCAGAGCAGGTTCCCTTTCGGAGTTGCTTTGGTATTGCCGCGACGCGGATTCAAACTCCCTGCGGCGAGATAAGATCAGAGAGAGAGAGAGAGACAACTTTATTGCCTTAGATTGTCGGAATTTAGGGCAGGTGGGCTTGGTGTGGCCCCAAGGTGGGGGCGACTTCCTGGGCCCACAAAATGAGTGCCATTTGGATGCTCTTGTCTGGCCTTCTGAGGAGTTGGTTCCATCCTTCTTCGGAGGGAGCTGGCAGTAAGGTTCGAGGAGGCGGATTTCCTGCGCAACCCCAGAGGATGTGTGCCTGGGTGGCGATTTCTCCCTGGTTACAATTTTGGCAGACTGGGTCGTGTTGCCCGTCCGTGATGAGTGAAAGTCTACAATGGCTAAGGATGGAGTGTGTCTGTAACCTGCGGAGCACAGTGGCTTGCGCTCGCTTGCCACTGCTCGAGAGCAATGTGCTATCGCCGCACCCCATCATGCCTCCAACACGTCATCAACTACCATCTGAAGCCCGAACCGATCAGATCAGCTTGACCTAGATCACAGCTTAATCTGAGCCTGATATCGTCGCCAGATGTTGCGACGTCCAAGCAAAGCAAAACTAGACGCAAATCAGGCTGAACCCGTGCTATCGCGCATCTTCTCGGTTTAACTACTTCAAAACCCTACTGTTTTAACCACTCGTGCATTCTGCAACATCGAGGTGACCGTTACAAGTTTTCTACTCCTCATGCAGGTTTCCTTGGCTAACAATTCTAATGCGGTGCGTCCTGATGTATTTACTTTCAACCACAATTAACGGACTAAAATTGCTCAAAGGGATTGAAGAAGAAAATGAAACAGACGTGAGGACAGGACAGAGCGCAAACTTCCAACTTGCATTTATTTCTGAGACACCAGCTGTTTATGTACCAAATGTGAAATCATTTATCACAGGCATGACAGGTAAAACACATGCGCACTCAACCAGCAAAAAACAGCTGCAAAGCAAGGAGGAACACTGCCCATATCTCATCTTCTCGAGTAAAATAAACCAAAGGAAACAACCACTGCGCCAGGGCCGCTGCAAAAAAGAAGGCGAGGTCAAGCCTAACACATACTCACACATGGATACTACGCGTGCGTAGACAGCTCCCAACCCACACACACAGAAACAAACACACACACACACATGCACATGCACACGTAAAACGTATCTCATGACAAGGCGACGTCTAGATAAAACGCAAGAACAAAAAAGGGAAAAGGGTACACCGAAAGTCGATAAAACCAGCAAATAGGCTGCACAGAGGAGATGGTTTCCTAGAAAAAAACCGCGCCAGTCGTTAAAACAAACACATTAAAATCTTCAACAGGCAATGCGGCAAGTCACACATGTCCTTTTGAAAAGGCTATTTCTTTGGTTAGAAGTGTCAACGAGGTTGAACTAACACATTTTTCACCAAAGTGCACTATTTGAAAGGCCTCAATTATTGTCCTCTGCATTTTGATTTTGGCACGTGCAAAGGATAGTGGTGCCCCCGTACACATGTTTGCATTTGTGAGACACTATATTTTCATACAGGTTGCCACTCTTGTAGTTTTCCACATTCCGCCTGTGTTCAATGATTCGATCATTCACACATCTACCCGTCTATTCAATGTATGCGCAACCACAAGTGAGAGGCAGGCTGTACACTACTTGTTGGAGCATTCGACGAACCTAGTTCAATGCTTCTTTTGACATTCTCTACGTTTTTTGCCTAGCACTGCGCGGATGCTTGAGAGCGTGGTAGGCGCGGAGAAGAGCACGTTGACGGCATTAGTGTTGCCAAACTTATTCAGGTTATGCGAGATTTTGTGCAGATAAGGAATCACTTGAACCTGCTGTCTTGGCCGAGGCACACTTCAGGCTTTCTAACTGCCATTCTTTTTTACTTTTTTCAGCAGACTTGCTGCGACACTGTTAATGATTAATGACAGTAGAGAGATACCCTGCTTTTTCTTGCCGATTTATCTGGTGCAGAAGGCGGTTCTCCATGTAGTGTGAGCAGCCTCGGGTGAGTGTGCCTTGGAGAAGACGGGTAATGATCCCAGGTTTGATGAGCTTTCAATAGGCGCTTTGATAATCCAAGAGGCTTTTCTGGCTGCGTGATTATATTTGTAGCAAGGGCAGCAATCGGATTTACTGAATGTGATTAATAAATCGAGCAACTGAATCTCTTGATTCTGTAGCATCTCCCATGTAAACTTTAGGCCCATTGCTTCGGCAGTTAACATATCTAAAATACTAGACACGAGAGCATCAAAGTATGAGAAGGTAGTCATGGACATACCTCAGGACTTTCACAACACTCGTTTCTGTAAGACGGTCGGAGATTCGCTTGTCCATGGCGCACAGGTAGATATCACACAGCACGGGTGCCACAGAAGATCCTATGCAAATCTCTTTTTTTACGTAGTATTTCTTGTTGAAAAATACAGCCGTTGACTTTAGGTGCAACTATAGGTGGGTGATGAACATATGAGGAGCTCTGGAAGCTGATTTCGGTGGTGTGCTCAGTCTCCTGCCGTACGGTTTCTAGGAGCATCCCTTGCGGGACAGAGTAATAAAGATCTTCCCCCTCCACAGAACAGGCTGTATTAGCTGAAATGAGGCCTCTTAGAGCTTCTACTGCTTCATTAGAACCTCTCACCAAAAAGGGATTCTCCAGTGGCAGGCACTTCAGCTGTTGCTGCAGAAACTTGCTCACTGCTGCCTGCCATGTACCCCTTTCTGACACAGTTGTCCTGAGTGGGTATTCCGGCTTGTGTGTTCTGCCTGAAAAGAAGAATTCTACGGAATTAATCTTCGATTTTTGGTGGCTGTTTTTACCAACTCCAGGTAAAGATCTTGCAGCAGTTATAAGGGAAAAGATTTCTGCTTTCTGGTACGGTACGTTACCACATTAAAATTCTTGTCTAGGGCTGCAAGTGCTTTATCTTTGAAAAGTGTTTCCGGCCACACAACGAAGCCACCTACTTCATCATCATGTATTACGGTAGCTCCGCAGCTCTGTATCGCCTTGGCTATCTTCATAATGGGAGGCTTCTTTCTCTGGAATGCATCCGCTGTTGTAATAACCAGTCAACGCCATCGCCAATCACTACCTTGTTCGTTTCTTTCCCCCTACGGTCACAGTCCTAACAAGCTCCAGTAGTTGTGGTCTGCTGGCCGCTGGTTCGTAACTGAACTTCGGTCCTATTTGCAGCGTGTTTCTGATGTCCACAGGGTGCCACACATCCCCAGAACGACGAGCGTATCCATAGTATCACGCTTGCTTTTGTCTTTCCTGGGTACATTGCTGACAATGCAGCGTCACTGAAACTTAGTACACTGGGTGGTCATCTTTTTGAATTCGGTGAGACGACTAGCCTGACTTGATGGATCAGTGCGTTCGGTGATGTACGTTTTTAGCCATTCTTCCAGCAGGCGAACTTGGTGCCAATACTGAAATTTTAGAATTTTGCAGATACGTCTTAAATTGCCCCAAGAAAGATTCACATGCCTAAATAAGTGTCGAACCTCCGGTGGCGCTGGCTTTCTTCTGAGGCAGAACATGATGAACCTTGCTTCGCAGACGGTACTGGAGACGAATCTGATGCATGTGCTTGCTGGATCACCGGTCTTCTTACTTTACAGAATAGAACCCAATGTGGGAGAAATAAGTTCACTAAGCACTTTTCTCTGGGCGAGTTCGTTCATAACAGCATTTAAAGGAATAAAATTGGGCAAAGGGATTGAAGAGGAAAACGAAAGAGACGTGAGGACAGGACAGAGCGCAAACTTCCAACTAGTTTTTATTTCTGAGACACCAGCCACTTATACACCAAACGTAAAGTCAGTTATCAAATGCATGACAGGTAAAACACATGCGCACTCAACCAGCAAAAAACAATTGCCAAGCAAGGAAGAACACCGCTCATAATAATTTTGAGTGTAATGGTGCCGCGAATTGAGTGACGAGTCCCCGACTGCTGAAGGAGACGCCATCGCGTGCAGGTTCGAAGAAGAAAACCAAGAAATCAAACAAAACAAAACAAAGCCTTTTTATACTTTAAAGAAAACGAGCCAATAAAAAACGAAGACAACAACAAAAACACACACTCAAGACGGGTACAACACTACAAATAAAAGGAAAGCGTTCACCAGATACAGAGCGTCCCAGGCGAAGCGAGAATGCCTTGCAGGCAGCAAGGACGCGGGTTGATGACTTGCGATGCATCGCTGGCGTTGCGTCGAAGGAAGCGGTTGTAGAAAGCCAGGTGGTAAGGTGGAACTCTGGAAGACGCCGATGGAGGCGTGAGCCGACCCAGGAACTTGGCGCCAGGAGCAGCAGAAGCGTAGCCATGTCCCGTCGACGACGTGCCGAAACGCCGTAGGCTTATAGAGGCTTTTTAAGGAAGCAGTGGAAGCACGGACCCTCAATCCATCGGCTACCACTTCCAAACTTGAAAGGGAAGCAGTAGGCCTGTGCCGATGATCCAAGGGAAGGTTCCGGCAGCCCATACCCAACGTCCGACGTCTGCCACCTCCACGCTTGAATGACCAGACTTCCCCTATGGTGTCTTCCTTCCCACCTCGGTTCACTGACACCTAAGCTCTCCACTCCTCGTGCCCGCATCGCACACACCATTCGCACGTGCCCACGCGCAGCGCGGGGCTGGCACGAATGGCACTGTGCTGTCCGACGCACCACCGTCGACGCACCACGTTCAAAAACCTCTCGACGGTTTTCTGGGCACATCACATATGCCCATCCTTAGGAAAAGTTTTTTCACATAGAAGAAAATGCCGGTGGTGCACACAAGACTCATGTTCATGTGGTAAACGGAAAAGTCAGATGTTGCCGAAGTCCACGAAGGCTCTTTACACAGTCACACATGGAGGCACGTGGAAACGCGCACACAGGGAACATGGGTTAAACATTACATATCTGGCAAAAGGGAAAATATAAACCATACAAAACATCAGACTCAAACTTTAAACACGTCTGTACCATAAAGATGAATATTACACACTGAACGATCCATAACCGCAGAACGAAGGAAGAAGAGATAAAAACAACCACAGGCACTACCACACTGCACTTGCACAGGTTACAAATGTCGGATAGCAGAACTATACATTAGGCACCACCCTCCGGCAATTTACAAACGATCTCTTAGGCAATGGTCTCTTGAGACACAAGCTCTTCGTACCGTTCAAACATGTTGATGTAGAATATACTCTTGGTGTGCCCCAAGTCGATCCAATAATCCACGTCATTCTTTTCGCCAGAAACCACGAATGGACCTTTCCACTGCATCAGAAGTTTATTGCGGCTACTCGGCAAAAGAATTAGGCCATGATCCCCAGCCTATAAGTACCGCTTCTTGCTATTAATGTCGTAGTAGCTCTTCTGAGATTTTTGGGCACACAACAAATTTTGATGTGCCGCTCTCACAGTTTCCTTGAGACGCTTACTTAGATCAAGAACGTACCCATATCATGCCTTCGTGTCTTCTCCCAGCTCTTCCCTTGTCCGGAGTTCTCTGAGGGCTGCTAGCGGTCCTCGCACATGCCGTCGAAATATCAACTGAAATGGAGAAAACCCTAGACTCGCCTGCGGCACCTTTCTGTATGCAAACAGAAGAGGAGCGATACAATGATTCCATGTTTTGGGCTGCTCTTGACTGAGCTTCCGCAGCATCTGCTTGAGTATGCCGTTAAATTTTTCCACCGTCCCATTGCACACTGGATGGTAAGAGGTCGTGCTTAGATGTTTCACCGCCAAGAGATCACTGAACTCTGTCATCCCTTCTGAAGTGAAACAGGAGCCCTGGTCACAGAGGATATCTCTCGGAAAACCTACTCTTGAAGATATCTCCACCAAACCTTGTGCCACGGTTGCTGAATCTATCTTTGGCAGAGCCACGGCATTGGGATACCAGGTGGAGAAATAGACAAGAGTGAAAATATACCTATTCACTTTCACCGATGTGGGCGACAGCGGTCCGATAGTACCGACAGCGACCCGATCAAAAGGAGGGTGTATAAGAGGCGTCCCAACGGAGCTTTCTCTACTTTGCCTTTCGGGCACGTCCTTTGGCAGGTGTCACACGAACTAAAGTGGCTGTTTGGGCTTGTTGGTCAGTGATCATGGTTAAAGAATGCAGCGCGAAAAGACAAGGACAATCGAAGAAGTGGACAGGACTGGCGCTGTTTTTTTTTTTTGTTTACCGCAGCCTTCTCCTGGAACAAGTGGTCAGGGAGGATGACAAATCCGCCTTCTTTGTCGCTTTGTAGTGCCATAAGGTTTCCCTCTTTGAGGCTCTTGGCGATGGACGCTATGGGAGGTTAAGCCTGCCTGAGCGATGCCCCACAGCGGCGTAGCACATCGACACCGTCCCCAATCGCACGCGCCTTGTCTTGCTCCGGAACATTTTGTGCCATCTGCCGCACCATTACCAGAAGCTGGTACTTATTTGAAGGTGGTTGAAAGCTGAAAGCTGGACAGGACCAGCGCCAGTCCTCTCCACTTCTTCGATTGTCCTTGTATTTTCGCGCTGCATTCTTTAACCATTGTGTCGCACGATCTGACATACCTTTTAATCTCCTCCTTTACTCCTGGTTACTAGAATTCTTCGAGAACTCGACCTCTAGTTTTCTTACTGCCCTGATGCACGGGCTATCGTGGGCAAGCCTTAACTCCTGCGACCTGCAAGACTTGGGAAGTACTACCTGTCGAACCTCTCTCCAAGAAGCGAGATGATAGACGCGGTACAGCAAACCATTTTCGACAGAACACGAGTGCGAACTGCCGTGCTTACGATGGAACACCGTTCCTACTTTCACCCAACACGCCCTCAATGAACCATCGTCTCTTTGCTCTTTTTTAACACCTCCCTGGCGACCTGCATGGGACCAACGCTTAAAGTATTTTCCCTACTTTGCACAGAAGCTTCCTTTCCAGCCAAAACCACTTTTGGGCTCTCACCATTTTTACTGGTAACCTCGTCACTGACTATGCTATCACTCAACTTAGCAACGCCCTGCGACTTCTTCCGATATCTGGATTTGACTGCTCACGGGGCTCTGGTATATTTAGAATTATGACATCATACAATGGTGTCTTCATGCACTGCACCAGGAACGTGCCAGTGAAATAATGTGAAGCGATATAGACTTGTGCCTCGGGAACTTCCAGGCTACTACCATCAACGAGGAACACCTTAGTCCTCGAGCCGATGAGAGTTCAGTCAGGAACTAAGGCCCTCCGCACAACCACTCTATTACTCCCCGTGTCCCCCAAAAGACACTTACGGGTAGGCCTCGTAGCTCTCCCTCTAGGACTGGCATGTGTTGTGCGCCTGCAGGATTTTTCCGGAGAAGTCCTACCATCGCCTTATCCTCAGCTGGTTCAAGCTTACTTGCTGTTGTGGACCCTGTTGCAGGCGCAACGCTCTCTGGCTGAACACAACAGGACGACTGCTTTTGTTTTCCGTGCTTTCTTGAGCAGGGACTACATCATGCCCTGCTGTCCGGCAATAAACAGAATAAAGCGACAGTCGGCAGCCTGATGTCCTCGTCGATTAAAAATGATGCACCTTCCTGACTGTCTATTTGGTAGAACGTCCTCTTTTGGAATGCGCAACACGAACGATTGTTTGAACGAAGACAAGTTTCTTTGTCGCTGGGCCTCTAGAAAGTTGTCTGCTGCCTCAGCCATTTTGTCCAGCGTCTTTGATTCTCTTTCTCGAAGGAAAATCTCCAGACGAGTATGGCAGTTCCTCATTAACTGCTCGGCCACCACGAAGTCACGTAAATCATTGTACGTTGTGGCCGCTCCCGACAACTCGACCCATCGATCAAAAACACTGAGCAAGCGCACTGCGTATTGCTTGCCTGTTTCTTTATCAAGCAGCTTACTTTCACGAAACCTTTCGCGATAACGTTCTGCTCCGAACCGAGAATGCTGAAGCATGCTAGTTTTGCCTTATCATATCAATTGAATCTGCGGGAGATAATCGACCGAACACACGGAGAGCCTCCCAAGTCAAAGACATACTGAGTGCTGTAGCCCCTTTTTTCTTAGGCCAGCTGTGCCCTTCTGCGATACGCTCAAAACGTTTTAAGTACGCATGCAAGTCATCCCTGCGATCGTCGAAAGGCGGGATCAAGTTCTGCGGGCTAACCGCTGCTGAGGACCCCGGTGCGGGCTCTCGATTACCCCCGCCAGCTTCTACGAGCCTTAATTCGTGCTCCAATCTGCGCTCTTCAGCCTCTGCTAGTGACTTTGCATGCTCGCGATCGGCTTCAAGTACAGCGCGTTGGGGTTCTGCTTGGGCCTTTTCATGCTCGGGTTCGGCTGCATGTGCAGCGCGTTTCTTCTCGTTCTCAGCGGCAACCCACTAACGCACCTTGGCATCTCTCAACCACATCTTTTCGCCTAATGCAACCAAATCCTTTAGCGTTGCCGACGTTTGTTTTTGCAGACTCACGAAAGGAAAAAATAAACACGGCTTCATCCTGTCGCGTACACCAAATTGTTGCGAATTGAGTGACGTGTCCCCGACTGCCGAAGGGGAACGCTATCAAACTAAACAAAACGAAGCCGTGTTTATACTTTAAAGGAAAGGAGCCAATAAAAACGAAAACAACAAGAAAAATACACACACTCAAGACGCGTACAACACTACGGATAAGAGGAAAGAGTTCACCAGGTGAAGTGCATCCCAGATGAAGCGGAAATGCCTTGCAGGCAGCATGGATGTGGGTTGCTGACTTGCGATGCGTGGCTGGCGTTGCATCGAGGGAAGCGGTGGTAGAAAGCCAGGTGGTAAGGTGGAAGTCTGGAAGACGCGGATGGAGGCGTGAGCCGACCCAAGAACTTGGCAGCAGCAGCAGCCGCAAAAGCATAGCCAAGTCCCATCGACGGCGTGCCGAAACGCCGTAGGCTTATGCAGGCTATTTAAGGAAGCAATGGCAGCACGGACCCTCAATCCATCGGTTGCCACTTCCAAACTTGAAAGGGACGCTGTAGGCCTGTGTCGGTAATCCAAGAGAAGTATCCGGCAGCGCGGACTCAACGTCCAAAGGCTGTCACCTCCACGCTTGAATGACCAGACTTACGGTGTGGTGTCTTCCTTCCTACCTCGGTTTACTGACAGGTCAACTTTCCACTCCTCGTGCCCGCCTCGTACACACCATTCGCACGTGCACACGCGCAACACGGGGCTGGCACGCGTGGCGCTCCGCTGTCCAAAGCATCATCGTCGACGCCCCACGTTAAAAAATTCCTCGACGATTCCGTGTGCACATCATAAACGGCCAGCCATACGTGCATATAAGCGGAACATCAATGGGAACAATAATTGGACCAAATAACGCTAATATATTCATGGCCGTACTTGAGACAGGATTTCTCAATAGTTCTCCACATAAGCAGTTATTTTACAGAAGATTCAGAGGTGACATATTCATCGTCTGGACACACTGGGAGGAAAATTGACGAAGTGTATTTCCGACTTCAACAACGCTCACACTAGCATCTCGTTTTCGTCATCATATTCTGCTTCGTAATTGAATTTTCTTGATGTGAAGGTGACCACCACGGGAAAGAAACTTGAAACAACAGTTTACAGAAAAGCCATAGACCGACATCAGTACTTACACTTCCAGAGCAGTCACACCCGACATTGGAAAACATTGGAAATCGCCTACAGTCAGTACCTAGGTTTCCGTAGGATTTGCTCTAAAGATAGCGACTTGGGATCAAACTGCGAGAAACTCCGGGAAGACCTATCGTGACAGAAACACCCATTTTCAATTTTCTACGATTCAATCAAGAAATCTTCAAAGCATGACCAGCGCGAACTCATAAATGGCAAGAAGCAGCTACGCCCGGAGTCTCAAGTCAGTATTGTTCTTACACATTCTGCATCAATCCCCAGTGTTAATGCTGTGCTTAAGAAACGTCACAATGTTTTCTACACAGTGAAAGATTGAAAGAAGTCATCACGGATTGTGCATATTCATGAAAAGAACATCCGTGTTGTGATAACATCGCCTACAATCGGCAACCGCAGCTTCGGAAGATCTGCGCCATGCAATCAACTGTTGCCGATGATGGCATGCTGCCGATGATGGCAACAACTACTAGTGCCAAAAGCACAGCGTCATCCTTCTCAATCCAGATAAAAGGTAACTTCTCATGCTACAGCGCTAATGTTGTCTACCTCTTGAAATGTGGCACCTGTAAAGCTGAGTACGTGGGAAAAACAGTTACACCGTTCAGAATTCGCATCAACCGTCACAGATCACATGCGCGGACACAGCAAAATCTCCCACTTTCAAAACACATGATCAACCTTGGGCATCCATTCAATAAGTTTAAAGCTATTGTACTTCAATCGCTGTTCAAAACACATTATGACTGCGAGAGCGCTGAATCGTACCTGATTCAAAAATTTAACACATCCTCAAGCGGCATCAACGAAACAGTAGGCCGGCAGTCATGCTTTCACGCTTATTAGCGTAGCAAATAATTATCCAAGACATGGTCAAAGTAGGGACTGACAGAACGGGCGGCAGAAGGCATAGCAGGCGTTGCTTCCGACGTCGTTTCTTCTTTTTCCCATGTCACTCGTATTGTCACTGATTTTGTTGTGAGTGGTGCTTTTTCGCCCCTTTTCGATTATTTATGTTTTTAATATTTTCTTATTTTTCTTTTGTAGTGCATGCTGTGTGTCACATTTCTGCCCCTCTTTTTGCTGTAATTTTTGGTTTTACGTCCCTCTTCTCTTCATACATTTATGAACTACCATGCTGTTCTGCGTGCACTCACACGAAGTGAAAAGTTAAATTTGTTTAAAACTGAATAATCTTGCAGTCCGACTTGTCTTATGGAACAATGTACTTGCGACTCTCTGCAGTTTGTTTCTGATGTTATATTTGTTGTTAGGCTTGTCTCTCTTTTTTCCTTCTCGTGTAAGGATTAATTACAAACGTTATTTTTCCTAATGACCTATTTTCTATCGTATTTTGCTGCCAAATTTCATTCTCTGAGTAATATTTTTCAAAACCTTGTGCAACAGCGTTTTTCTTTTTCTTTTTTTTCAGAGGCGTTTCTTTGGCCCTCCCGCTGACCCCCATCCCAACTAATTTCTCCTCACATATTCCCTCATCGCAGCCGCCACGGTGGCTCAGTGGTTATGGTGCTCGGCTGCTGACCCAAAAGAAGCGGGTTCGATCCCGGCCGCGGCGGTTGAATTTCTATGGAGGAGAAACTCTAGACGCCCGTGTACTGTGTGATGTCAGGGCACGTTAAAGAACACCAGGTGGTCGAAATTTCCGGAGTCCTTCACTACGTCGTCCCTCATATCCTGAGTAACTTTGGGACGTTAAACCCCATAAATAAAATCAAATGAAATCAAATATTGCCTCATTGCTGCGAAGCTGCCAAGCGCTTCACGCTTGTCACCGAAATGCGTTAATGAGCTGCCACAACCCTTCTCTGAGTGTGATTTCAAATACTGTAATACACTCCAAAAAGGCTGGTCCTCCAGCCGAAACGTCGTGAATTAAATCCCGTTATGTTTTTGAATTCCTGGTGACTTTATCTTATACTCATCAATCAGCTGCCATGAAGTCAGTTATGTATAATAGAGAAGCCAACAGCCAGGGAAACCAAGGGACATGGGGGATTTTTCGTTGTTTATTTATTTTGTGGTGTTGATGAATGGAGGAACTTACTGAGTACGTGATCGCTTAAAGGCAATTGATCAGAAAAGCAGAAGAAAAAACCACATGCCGCCGGTGGGAACCAAGCCCACGACCTCCGAATTACGCAGCCGGTGCTCTACCAACTGAGGTACGGCGGCGGCTGAAGATCATCTGCTTTCGGGGGTATATATGTTTGCAAGTGACCTAACCTTGAGAGCGTTGTCATGGACGTCTGTCATGGACGACGCACCGTGCACTCTTCGAAAGCTCCAGACAGCGCTCAGCGGTCTACGGCGCAGGTGTACACGAGGTCCTGACGGCTTCACCAATCAAATGCTACGGAGCCTTCCTCTGGAGCACAGGAAGGCGCTCCTAAACTACTGCAATCAAGTTTGGGAGACTGACGATGCTCTTGCGCCATGTAAAGTGGCTTGTGTTGTTTCAGTGCTGAAGTCTGGCAAACAAATTACGGTCCTGACTTCGTATTGTACTGTGTCACTCACATCCTGTGTTGCTAACCTGATGGAGAAGCTGGCAAGTGAACGGTCATCGTGCTAGCTTGAGGATAGCAGGACACTGCCTGAATGTGTGACTGGTTTCCGCCGAGGTTTAAGTGCGCAAGATAGCGTCTCGGACTTTGTAAGGCACACTGAGCATCTGAGTGCTTTCGGGATTTCCACGGCAGCCATTTTTCTTGATGTCGTATAAGATTACAATAGGGTCCTTCAAAGCCCACGACTAAATAGTTCGCAAGACATAGGCGTACAGGCCCTCCGCAAAGATTCATTCACTCAGTTTTCAGTGATCGTTCAATTCTAGTGTGGTTTGGGGGTACCATAAGCACCGAATGGCTGTATCGCGAGGCGTGCCTCTGGCAAGTATTTTTCCGCACGCTTTTTTACGTTAAAATGACTGTTCTCCCCTATTCAGTGTAGAAAAAATTCAGGCATGCGCGTATGTCCATACATGCAGACGATATATGTCTTTGGTTTGCCGGCTACCAGCACAAGCGATTAGGCTTGATAGGTCGACAGGCCTTACTTTCGGTACAAAAAAAACTTTCAAGGTGTCTCTGTCAATAGAAAAATCCGGCTTCGTCCTGTTTGCAGGTATATAAAAGCCGTTATGGGCGGTTGAAGATAGCTTTATTCGCTCTTGCATCCATCAGTTCAGTCACATGCGCTTTTTTGGAGTTGATATGGGTGATGCCGCACGTGGACGACGAACGAAGAACGTTTATTGAAAAGCGCGCAGCAATATATAGGCACGAGCGTCGTGATAACGCTGCACGGAATCATGGTTCTCAAGACCGCAATGACGTCACAACCAGCGTCGCGCTGTCACATTTTCTCCCCCCCAAACGAGCTCTACTTAAAGTTCTCTAGTCCGAACCAGTCCGGTTTCCTGCGCAAACGAGCGCTCCTACGAAGCGGTGGTTCTTCTCCCGCAGTAGGTGGCGTCGGCTCAGATGCTGGCAGCTGCCCTCGGCTTTGCTTGGGCGACAGGTCCGCAGTATCAGAGGATGGCACTTCGTCATCCACTAGCGGAGGCTGAGGGGTGGTCAGATTCCTTTCTTGTGACGCTTGCGCTTATTGGGCCCCCTCATTATTACGCAGAGAACCGCTTAGTGGAGACAATCCATTTGGTGCTCCGGTTGCACATGGTGGATCTGGGATTGCGGCAGGAGCCGCATAGTATGGCTGTAGATGTATGGCCGCATGGTGTGGCCGTAGAATTGAAGGTGTACCTGCACTTTCACAACGTGCGTCGCAGCACTCACAAGTTGGTGCACGTCACCTTCCTCTCCTTCCAAGAGGCATGTTCACCACGCACTGTCTTCACGTACACGCGATCACCTTCGTCCAAAGCACGCTCAGCATCAAGCGACACATCACGCTTTTCTTTCATGCCAACTTGTTTTGTTGCATATCACCGACAAAGCTTGATTTGATCAAAGAACACTTTGTACGTGGTTGACGCTTTAGAAACAACTGCGCAGGAATTCGTCCCGTCACACCGCTTGGTGTATTTCTGTAGGCGACAAGAAAATTATCAATGCACTCCTGAAGCGAACACGCATTGAATGTCGTCGCGTTCCATGGCCTGCTTTAGCAGCGATCGTTTCATAGTCTGCATGTTGCGTTCTGCCGCACCATTGGACGCGGGGTGATATGGCGGGGTAAGGACATGCTTCACACCATTGTTCTCCAAGAAGTCAGAGAACTCTGCAGATGTGAACTGCGGACCATTATCACTGACTAATGTTTCAGGCAGTCCGTAGGATGCAAAGACAGTCCTTAGCTTCTCAATTGTCTGGGTGGCAGACGTTGATGACATCGGCCAAACTTCCACCCATTTAGAGAAAGAATCAACTAGAACAAGGAACATATTAGGATTTTCGCAAGCAAAATCAACTTGAACTCGCTCCCAGCACCTGGACACGTAGCTCTACGGATGGAGCGGCAGGCGTTGGGCTGGTGGTTGGACTGCTTGAGAGATTTTGCACTTTTTGACGCACGTTTCGATAACTTGATCCTTATCAGGCCACCACACAAAGCTTCCGGCAAGCATTTGCATGCGGGTGCAGCCTGGATGTTCGTCATGAAGCAAATACAATACGCGTTCCCTCAACTGATCCGGTGTTCCCACTCGAGTACCCCATGTTAGGCAACCTTGCTGAAGTGACTGCCCAAAACGGCGCACGTGATACGCCTTCATTTCTTCAGGGTACTGGTTTGGCCATCCATGCAGTGTCTATACACACATTAATTCAAAGTCACGTTCCGCTTTGTGGCTTTAGGAACATCCGCAGCATATAACGGCAGGCTCTCGAACACTGGTAGGCATCGTTTTGCTACATTAGTTGCTTTCTCAACCTGCGGTAATCTGGAGATCGCGTCCGCTACTTCCAGGTTCTCGCCTTTGAGATACTTAAGCCGATAATTGTAAGCAGCAAGGAGCATGGCCCGACGCTGCATGCGCACTGGGCTAAAGTAGGCGTCGGTTTGTCCTGGCCAAGGATGAATAGCGATGGCTGACGGTCAGTATAAAGTGTTTATTCCCTGCCGTATAAGTACCGATCGAATTTCTTCAACCCAAAAACCAAAGCCAAGGCCTCACGCTCATATTGCTTATACTTCTTTTTTAAGGTAAGTTGCTGGGCGAGTTCTTTTCTGCTGCTGCCAGCGTTCGAAAGGCAAAAGCTATTTGACGTTCGCTGTCGTCTGCTGTCTCGTGAAAAATAACAGCTCTCAGGCCATAAGATGAGGTGTCGCGAAAGCATGCCGATTGGGTTATTGAAGTCGTAAAATTTAAGCACTTTGCTGCTTGTGAGCCACTTTTTGTTGAAGCGGAAAGAGCCGCTGCATTGTTTAGACCATGACTACTTTTGCTCCTTCTTTAGAAACTGCTAAAGTGACTGTGCTGCTATAGCCGCGTTATCCAAAACCTTTGAATAAAAATTCAACATCCCCAGGTACCCCTTCAGTTCAGAAACTGTGCTTGGCTCCGGCGCTTCCAGAATTGCCTTTACTTTGGCGTCAGTAGGGTAAATGCCCTCTGCCGTCCCTTTGTCACCTCATCGACATTGAACGTGATGTTGTACGCACGCAATCGCTGCAAGACACGTTCGAGTGTCTTTTGGCAGTCGTCCATGTCTGAGCCTGCCACAATTCCGTAATCAATGTAGCATCCAACTCTTGCAATGCCCTTCAACACTTCACCCATCAAGGCTTGGAAAATGGCTGGAGCGCTAGCCACCCCGTACGGAAGGCGTTGAAATTCGAGAAGCACCAAACTATAGTAGGATACAACTTTAAAAAACAGCAGTTGCTAACACTGGGCCTAGCATCATACTCCGCAATCTTTCCGTAAGGAGGCATTTAGGCAGCACTTATCACACGCTGCGTCGGCCTTCCCTTCGCCAGCGTTCCCGCTGCGTCTGTCTTCCCTGCGTCAGCGTTCCTGCTGGACTCAGTTGACGCTTTCGCTCGCTATCGTGCTCCTTGAACAGGTACAGCTCAGCCGACAGTCAAGCGTTCGAAGAACGTGCTGGGTGCACTGGCTGGTCTTCTTACCGAAAAAGGTTTCTTCCGCAGTGCCGAGGCGGCCCCACGCGTGGCCGAAGTGCCTCGTCGCCAGATGATATGACTGACGCCAGACGTGGACGACAAACGAAGAACGCTTATTGAAAAATGCGCTGCAATAAATAAGCTTGAGCGTCGTGATAACGCCGCACGGAATCATGGTCCGCAAGACTACAATGACGTCACAGCCAGCGTCGTGCTATCACAGGTTCACTATTGATTTCCGTCTAAAGGGGAGACCAGCTGTGCACTCGATTGCCTCGTATCCATCTTCGTTTCTGAATCTGATTGCTAAAACTGCAAATGAGCAAAAGAGGAAACCACTCTTCCTCAATGGTACCACTTCACGAAGCACTGGTGATTAGGCGCACAATGTACCAGCTGCCTTTAATTTCCCCCTTGGTATCACAGCTTGGCCGTCCGGAAAGTTTTGCACAGAAAGGACCTGAGAAGAGCCCTTTGAGTACTGCAGGCAGCAGCGAACAGTGCAGTTCTTCATGCGTCACTACCGAAAACCTGAGCTTTGTCGCTTCACAGAGGTTACTATTGCAACTTGGCCGCCTCGTAGAGATGGTGGCTGGCAGAGACCTCTTGCAGCGGCTCCGAAAGAGATCTGAGCCTGGAGTCTACTTGGTGCTTAATACTTTAATTTTCCTAGGCCTTGTTGGCCGAATAAAAGGCAAGCGGTTGAAACCACCCTGGTCATTTGCGAGACTCGACAGTGCGGTCTCTATTCCTAACATGCTCGCTACCAAAGCAACAAAGCAAATCGGCCCAATACGGCAAATGGATGGTTGCACTCAGGTTTTGAGTAGGGCTGGCCTTTGCCAATACGTTTCCAGTATTGGGCCCATTAGCGGTGCTGCTTGCGTAAAGGCAGTTCTTCTTTGGCGGGAACGCTTTCGCTAGTACTCGAACATTTAGAAAGAGTATGCCCGCCATATTAAAGTTTTCGCTGGTGGTTCTGCAGATAAGGCCAGAGGAGTTAGCGCAGTTGATTTTTCACATTCATTCTTTGAATACTTCGTGACCTTTAGGCTTTAGTGAGGTCATGCCCTCCACAATGACCAAACAGTTAAAATTGATGCGGCTGTACACAAAGTAGGATCTTGTGCGGCCTAACCTCTTGTGATCCTGGCGGATTCAAAATCTGCTCTTCGAAGGTTAATGCGCGGGTTCCCTACAGATCTTTTGCTTCTTAACTCCCTACGCATGATGCATAATCTGAACAACACAGTCTTTTCCATGCGATTTCAACGGGTGTTCTCACATGTTGGTGTCATAAGCAATGGGATGGCGGACATTCTCGCTCATAAATCGCTGTTAGGTAATGCATGAAGAAAAGTGTCTCAAACGCGAAGAGATTCTTCAGAGAAACAGTGCTCGGCGTTTTCAGTACTGTGTGGAGCTCACCCATCAAGCCGTGTGTGACCAATGTACTAAAAAGATCCCAAGCCACACTACTACATGGCATTCACACGGGCTTTGCTCTTATCCCTGCGTGCATGCATGAGACAGGTCTGGAATCGTCTCCGCTGTGTACTACATGTTGCGGCTGCGGTGATATAGAACATAATCTTATGTGCTCTCCAGTTTACAACGCGGAAAGGTGTGTGCTGTTCGCTTCCCTCAAGAATACAGGAGACCGTCAAAGTTCCCTTTAGGACATTGTTTACGTGCGCGAAAATAGTCGTGTAAAAAGGAGGCTTCCAGGACTCGGATTTAGACTGCAGACTATTGACTGTTACCGGTGATTGTGTTTAGAGCTATGTAGATCAATCAGGTGTCAGCTATGTGCCCCATTTGTCGACCTTATTTAGTATTTAAGGGTAGCTACGGTGAGCAATTGGTGGCAGAATCCGCAAGGCTAACCCCACCAGTAGCTTGCAACAACCTCAAACTACCTGGAAAATATGAGGGACGTGTTAAGGTGGTTGTAAAGAGTAGGAATGATTGGATAACTTGTAATAAAATCGGCCAGCCATAACGTGCTCTTCACTGCTAGAAATGTGAGAAGTTCACCGGCTTTCTTTGCCGTGTATATTAAGCAGGATGCACTTGTGTGGCTCTCCAGTACAGTAATGAAGAAAAAAGGAGGTCGCAGACGAATGTTGCACACAGATGTATTTGGTCACTTCAGTGATGAAAGCGCTTTTTGTACCATGGCCAAGCCTGCAGGAAGCGCTCATCACCGCAGTGAGACCTCTTACCAAATCATACCCTCTAAGGGGAAGTGATTTGCTTCAGGATGTTACGTGTGTGCCAGGCCAGCGTTTCGACCCAGAAATCCCTGAGGACTTGTGGCACCAACTTGGTCACCACAATGGATACTCCCATATCGACCGCTTCACTGACTCCTTCCAGTAAAAAATGCGCGCCCTCCAGCAAGGTGAGCCACACGTCCAGAGCAACAAGGTCACCGGTTGCGCTGTTTACTTCAAACAGCATGTTCAAAGTCACGTAGGGGGAGGCGGTGGTCACTTTTCCTGATTTTCCGCTGCAGTGCCTAGAAGGAAATGAAAGCAAAGGTGAACAGTGGGTTATATTAATCTTTGTCTAGTCGTAAACACGTAAGAGCAAGACAAAACTGTTCTGACGCACTGATTTCCTTCAGACAGGCATGGTTACGAGGCAGAACATCGCTTAAACGTCTAAAAATTAATCGTAACCACACAGCAGTCGCTGTCATGATCTACTTCATTGAAACATAAGTACGTTTACCACAACTCTGTGGCAACCATACCGCCGGAAACTTTCTAATCTCATCCGTTTCTTGACTTTCTGTGTACACCTGCTACGATTGTTTTCTCTTGGAATCGATTCGGTTACCATAAAGCCCACTTGTTATCTTATTTTACCACTACATGCCGCCCTGCCTTTTCTCAGCTCTTCTATACAGGGTGTTTCACCTAAGACTTTCTGCAATTTTTAAAAATAAGCTATTTGAATTAGATGCGCGCTTTTCCTGGCATAGCATTGTCAGTGGTGTAGTACATCATAATGCAGCTAAGACGTGCTAACTAGCAGGCTTGTTAACCAATATTTAATAGTTAACTTTTAAACTATTACCGTTGGACTCCTTAATTATTGAGGGGCATGTAGCCCACCGTAAGTAATGCCCATATCCGTTTTTAGAATTTCGAGAACGTGATTATCCTCGGTGCTGTGGCCCAACAAATTTTGGCTTTTTTGACGAGTTAGGTTCACTGGAGAGGTTGCTTTGCCTGCAAGCTTCTCAAACCGCATGTATTTTGGCGCGATGTAGGCGAAATTTGTTGGGCCACAGCGCCGAGGAGAATCGCGTTCTCGAAATTCTAAAAACCGATATGGACATTACTTACGGTGGGCTACATGCCTCTGAATAATTAAGCAGCCCAACGGTAATATTTTAAAAGTTAACTATTAAATATTGGTTAACAAGCCTGCTAGTTAGCACGTCTTAGCTGCATTATGATGTACTACACCACTGACAATGCTATGCCAGAAAAAGCGCGCATCTAATTCAAATAGCTTATTTTTAAAAATTGCAGAAAATCTTAGGTGAAACACCCTGTATATCCAGCCGGATATCAGTTTGAGTGTATCGCCCGATCCTTTCAAATGTGTTTCTGTACCTTCGCGCTAAAGCTATAATTTTTGTGCATACATCACTCCGCATTCCTAAACTTAATTTCTAGGCTTTTGTTACGCTCCAAGTTTCCACCCTGTAAGTAGTGGTACTGGAAAACACAACCGTTTTAACTTAATTCTTGAGGGACACTCGTGAGCTGCTATTCGTGACCTGAATGTGCTAGTAATATGCACTCCCTCGCATCCTTATGTGAACGGTGGTTACGCTCTGCTTGTACGGCCCGGCGGTTACTACGTAGCTTAAGTGGAAGTAATCGCGGACAACTCCCAGTGGTTCACCGCCTACTGTTAATTCTAGTACTCTTCCTAGGCTATTCGAGATTACTTCAGATTTTTATATCTACTTTAGGCTCTCCGTTCTGCTTCCTAGACGGGCTTTCCAATCATGCTTTTAAATTTATCCGCGGGTTACTCAGTAAGGCAATGCTAAAAACAAATCAGTGGTTACTAAGGTATTCTCCATTTCCGTTCATCTGCACCTCTTCCCAATCCAATTCCCTGAATACCTCCAGTAAGCAAGCGGTTTAGAGTACTTCACCGCGTGTGCTAGGCGAAGTAGTCTGTAGTCTAGTATGTTGACGCGGTGAAGTACGGTGGTGACACCTTTTATGATTCGCATTTTAGCACCTTTATAATGCAAGACTATTGCAGTTGTGCAGCAATTAAACAGATATTTCAATAGCTTTACATGAGCTTCTCTATATCCTGGTTCCGGAATGCCTGCATGACTGGCGGGGTTTCGACTCAGTCAATTCGCATTCCGCACCCTCCAAAGGCTCCACGTACATACTAATTTGTCATACTGCGCGTATTTTTCTGTCACCTGAATTACAGTGCGAATGTAGTCAATCGCGGAGCCATTAAAGGCCTTTTAACAGCCTGACCGTACGTCACCTTGCTATATATTGTTTTTATGTGTGCGGTTAAAGAGCTGCCAGCATGTCACTCGGTGGCAGCACCCTGACGCTGCGTCGCAAAAGAGCTACCGGGAGCAATGAAGCCTGCTGTCAGTAGGCTCCCTCATTTCTGGAAGATGCGTGTTGCTAAAGACAGTAGTTTCTTTCGTGGAGAGAACACAGTACTGGTCTAGAGGGTTGCTAAAAATATTCCACGTAGACATGCCGTCGGACGGAGCGGCTCGTGTACGCCATAGTGACAATGAAATCGGAATTGGAGTCAGTGGAAAAACTTCTCAGCACTACAGTCATTTTCCCCATGCGGCCAGGTATGGAAAGTATATGCATGCCACAGGCCAGTGTTGTCAGAAAAGTATAATAACCCTTTAGACATAAATTGCATACAGTTGGAACCTTCCAACCCATATAGGCTGTCGTGTACCACATGCATTAGCGCAGAACACGTTGCTTGAACAGCGTTAAAAAATTCTGGTTACCTTTTTTTTTTAGGTGTCAGTTCACAAAATTGTCGGTCTGTACTGTTCCACTTACTCCAGGTTTTAAATTACCTCCTAAAATAACGACCCTGCGATGGGACATATGTACGGCAACACGAAGGGGCTTGTAGTGAAAACACTTCCTAGCGGCTTCCGTACGCATTTGAATCCGGAGTCGAGGTTAAAAGGAATTCGGTACTCTAAACAGCTTCCAGTGCCTGCATTATGAATAGTGTGCCGGCGGCCCCTGTTTGTGAGAGAGGAGGCTATCCCTCTCCTTCTTAATGAAAAAGATACTGCGGCGTGTAGTGCGGCGCAGTTGAGCCATAAAACGGTTCGAACTTACAACTGCACTCCGCCAAAATGAGATTTTATCGATATCAGCGACAGGATTAGGCTAGGCAACAGTTGCAGTTCCGAGAATACCAAACTGCAGGTCTTTGATCGCAAAACAAAAAATAAATTTAAGAGCAAGGTAGCTAAACTGATTGTAGGGTGACTGATGTGTACAAGAATGTCTTCCTCTACTAAAGTACGGGCCCACATAGCTGAAACCACGCAATATCCAGAGTCTAAGCGTTCTCTCTTCATTCACTTGGCCTATCTCATAGACGTATGCCTCAGCGGCATGCATTTCGCATTAACTATCTGATAAGGCAGATACATATTTTAAACGCACTGATGACATTTTCTTGCTTGCATCAGTCGGTCACGCTTTACTGCCGCACATCATTGTCATAAAGGTCAGTTTTCGTGATCACTTTTAGCTTCCTTGATTTATTAGTTTATTTATTGCCGACCTGTTAAAAACTACCCGCTGTATTATTCGTGTTTCGCAAATAAACGCACGCCGTAGAATGCTTCTCTCATCAAAAATGGTGCATTGTTAGAGCTGAAATTTAGCACAGAAATGGCATTTGGTAGGCGGAATTGTTTCATGCTACGTTTGTTGGGGTTACTTGCCTTCATCGGTCAAAACAAATTCTCCATATTCGCAGCGTCTTCGCCGAAGGCGAAAAAAATCCCGCCGTTCTGAGTAACGTTGGTTATGATAGCAATCGCACCGATGGCACCATCTGGTTTGTTGGCCGTAAAAGTTCGGCAAGGGAGGGGGCTTGCGTTGTTTTTCAAAGGTTTGAAGACGCTTTTTCAACTGCTTTATTGGTGATGCAAAATAAACGTAGTTTGGCCAAAATTCCACTAAATTTCAATTCTTCGGTGAAGGAACCCCCCCCCCCCATTTGTTGAATCTCCATGGTTGCCAAATTAGATGGCGCCACTCGTGCGATCGCTGACAGAACAGCTTGATTTCCTTCGTCGCCGCCGCAGACGATGCGAGTATGCGACGTTTTTGATCGATACAGGAAAGTAACCGAAGCAAATGTAGCTTGAAACAATTCTACCGGAAAAATGCCCTTTCTGTGCTAAATTTGATCTCCAACAATCAACCCGTTTAGCTGAGAGAAACGATATACTGCGCGCGTTTTATTTCTGTAACACGCGCGATAGAGAGGAGCCGCCGAGGTGACTCAGTAGTGTGGGTGCTCTGCTGCAAGCACGAAAGACGTGAGTTCGATCCCGGCCGCGGTGGTTGCATTTCAATGAAGGGGAGCGCTAGAAACCCGTGTGCTATGCTATGTCAGTACACGTCAAAAAACCTCAGGACGTCGGATTATCCGGAGTCTTCAACTACGGCGTCCCCGTAGCCTCAGTCGCTTTGGGACGTTAATCCCTACAAACCACAAACCACAACCTTTCTATAGATAGGAGCCTCCGATGTTGTGACATTGTCTAGGCTATTTTTGTCGCTGATATGTAAAACTCCTAGCGGTTTTAGTAGTAAACTCGAATGCCACATCAGCATTAGCGCGACTTCGTGAGGCATCGCATTAGCGTCTTTAGCATTAGTTCAGCATTAAGCAATGGAGAGGTAAGCACCCTAGCACCGTCTGTGCTCGCTGTCAGGGGTGGTGGCGTGCCCCTCTGATCAGAGAGCAATGGAAGCGGCACGTAACCACTCCGGCACTCAGCGTGGCGGCCTGAATAGCGTTACAGCGGTAAGCATTAAAGACCAAGGTTAGCGGCCAATGCGCGTGCGTCACTGTCGTAGTTGGATGCCGGCCGCTGGCATGGGACCACCCCGTTCGCAAAGCCCATGCCTCGGGATAAATGCATGGTAATCAGTTAGGACGAGCGGTTGCAACAAGTCGGGTCCCTGTGAACTGAAACGCATAGAGAAAACATCCTAAAACTGACTACACTCGGAAACACCCGAAGGAGCGCACGGCCCTTTGCGCCCATCGAAGCGTTTGAGTCAGAAACGACGCACCGAAGCCACTCATCTGGGACGCCAGAATTAACAAGCTCGCGCTGCTTCAGACGGGGATCTACATTACCGCGAACGTGGAATCTCCGTTTTAAGTTTTTTGATAACCCTGAATGAACACAACGAACTGCAGCGCGCAAGGTGCAGTGCGTAGCCACAGAGATTATTTCATTATGGTCTATGAGGAAACACAAAGAACACTTATGGCTTGACGTTTCGTATATGGTGAAGAATGGTTGAAGGGGTGCTTGGCACATGCGCTCACCTCCACGGTACGCTGAAGTGCGCAAACCCGTGCGTACTAATCTCAAGCATCGCCTTGCCCCTCCTGCAGAACAGTCTTGGGGCTCCCTGCAACTCCATCTTGGACAGGCCGACCAGGGTGGTGTTGCCTACTCTCAGACCGAGCATCACATCTATCGGCTTCGCGTCCGCTAAGTTGTAGGATTCGGGCAATCGCTTGAGAACGTCATCCACCACCGGCTCCAGGTCGACGTCAGGAAAGATGCAAGTGCCTAGACACATAAATAAGGATGCGCAAAATTTATAAGTACCAAAAGGAAACTCAGCATTAGAGAAGGGATGGTGTAAAGTGGGCAACTAGGATTTTAGCACAACAAAACACAGTTTGTGCTCGTTAAATGTCTATTCTATTGGCGGCTCTAATTTGTTTGGCTTTCTAACGGTCTATTCTATTGGCTGTTCAGGCTGTGAGGGAGGCTGTCGACTCACGCTATGAGGGACGCTGTCATGAAGGCGTCCCCATAGCGTTAGCAGCTTTGGGACGTTAAACTCCATGAACCATAAACCACTTGCTGCGCTCTGCTTTTCCACTTTTCATTCTCGGCTGTGCGCCTGGTTCGGTCGGTTAGGATGAAAGACTGCGATAGCAAAAAAAAAAAAAAGCCCGAGGAGGAAGCGAATGAAGAGGGTACAGCGGAAGCATGAAAAGGAAAGTGCTAGAGGAGGCTATGGCGCAAAGTACACAGCGAGCGTGTCCCCGTAGTGCAAGTTGCTCAGAGATGGCTTGCTGGCGGCGCGTTGCATGAGTGGAGACCAGTCCGCGCCGGCTGCTGTAAATCGCTCCTAGGCCTCACTCATGCGCTTCCACCAGTGATTTTCCGTTTAGCGAGGCAGTCGCGGCCCACTCCACCGCACTCTCGGTGATTGCTGAGAAATAGTCCGCACGGGACGCATTATCAGCGCCAGCCACGCCACACACAACCTCCTCTTCTTGTCATCTTGCTTTTATATGCCGCAAAACTACATTATCTGAAAAGCTGCGCTCGAGTATCCGATTAGAGAGTATCGTAATCGTCGGTGAATTTTTCTTTTTTCGCGTTTATAATAGGCCAGTAATTACATCTGGAAATTAATTGCATTTTACAAACCGCTTTCTCTGAGCCCGTGAAGATGTACACATACGTAGGCTACAAACTTTCAGAAAACATCTAGCCCATAAGCGAAAACAGCGTATAAAACTATATTATGTTCAGTTAAATGCTGCTTCCAAGACGTGAAGACACACGGGCATATAAAAAGCGCACAATTAATTCTCATGAATGATTTGCACGAAAGCGTGGTTACGCTCCGACGATTCATATGCACTGCTCTCCATTGGCGCTTTAGGTCCTGTCCTCATTATCAGCACGCCCGTCTTGAGCAGCCGCTAATCTGAAGGCAGCTGAACCGGCAGCCTGAGCAATGAAACAGATCGCATGCGTCTACTCTGCCCATTTCTGACGTCAGTTTTCGGCAGTGAGGAGTAAACTCCGGCAACCAACTACTGGCTGAAACAGCAAAAAGAAATTTGGAAATAAAAATCTTGCGCAAACTGTCTCCTTGTGTCAGCCTTTACGGCATTATCAAGAGCATACCAGACAAGCCAAGCATGACAGATATCTGAAATTTCTAGAGCGCAAAAGCCAGCTTAACTCACTCCGAGATCCTGTCTCGAGCGTCGTCTCAATGACCTGTAAAAACAGTTAATAAATGTACTCTTTCCTGCCTGCGCTCGTTTGACCAGGCTGCCGGGCAAATGATACGGACATTTAGAATGTTTTGCAGCACTTGCGCGCTGCACCTGAGTGCATGAAAAAGCACAATTGTTGTTTTGGCCCATTGTTACGTGTTAAAGAGAACCAGAGTATTAGAACTCTATACCACTAAAACTGCTCCGTAGGAACTGTGTAATAAAAAGTTGTCCATGCATGTTTTAACCGAAAAAGCGAGACGCGCAAGTCAGATTTGTTAGATTCATAACCTAAAACCTTGAGGTAAAGTTGTAATGACATTGCATTTAAAATTGAGCATTCTTCGATAACCGTACTTTATTGCTCCAAGATCCTCCTCATTCACGCGTCATGGGCAGCAAATTTAAGCACAAGCTAACACAAACAGTAGTGCACTTAGGACAGACTGCACGAAAGAACACTGCCCCCCCCCCCCCCCCACGCCCATGAAAGAACTCATAAAAACCTTAAAGAAGTCACTATGATGATACTCTCAATGTGAGCTCAGGCCAACAATGGATTTCTGGGTTTGTTCTTCTGTGCGGTATTTTGTCCCAAAACTGTAGTGCTGGAAACAACCACAAAGATGCTAGTGGGTCTCACACATGGCAAATAATTCATTACCATGAAACGCGCTACGCTGCAGGACACCGCATATGAAAGAAAAAAGGGACGTCGCAGCTGCTATGTATCGATCCATTAGAAGGGCAACTATGTTCAATTTCTACAGTGGTACTGCCGATGAAAATGCTTAAACGCAGACCTTAGAAGACATGATTGATGGTTCACAATAATTACAAAATTCTTCTTTAGCATAAGTGAGGTGGAGCACTTGGAGCAGACCTCAAGGATGACGACGACAATGATACAGCTTCACGGAAGGTTTAGCAAGCGAGGAGATTTAACAGTGAAAACGCAAAATTATTCAAGAATGCTGCCGCTTTGCGCAGAATTGAATAAATTACCATTTAAAAAAGCTAACGTTTATCCTTCAACTTCAGTACGCCGCTATAACATCTCGTTTCTTAGCATCTAATTTCTGTGTGCCTTCTTAGTTAACAAAGAACCACCTTCAGTGGAAAAGAAACATAGAGCAAAATATTTGAGATAAGAATATTGTGGGAAATCTACTCACCGAATCGGCCACTTTCCTGGGCGGACACAATTGCTGCGCAGAGCAGGACTGCGCCAATAGTCTTCATATTTGCAATGATGCGACAGCAGCACTTGCTGAAAGTAAGAAAAAATTACAAATGAAAAAGCGACTTTTCGTGTTATTAATGAAAAAAAAAAGTTTGGTTTTGTTTTCTTTGTGAGGGTTTAACGTCCCAAACTGACTCAGGCTATAAGGGACACCGTAGTGAAAGGCGCCAGAAATTTCTACCACCTCGGGTTCTTGAACGCGCACTGACATCGCACTGTACACGGGCTCTAGAACATCGCCTCCATCGAAATTCAACATGGGCGCTCCCGATTTTTGATAAAGCAGACTCACCCTTTCGAGAGGAAGCAGCCGCTTAAAATTTATTCCACTGCACTACTTCTTTCTGTCTTCACTTCTAGTTTACCACGGTATGGGCGTGGGATAAAGTTCCAAGTAAAGAACGTTAATTAGATGTTAGCGTAAGAAATTTGGCTAATGATGTATATAAGTAGAATGTTCTCATAGCAATTATATTCTCGCTTAAAGCTCCGAGCATTATTATTCACGAGGATGCAAAAAACTCAAGGAATACTTCTATAATAAAGCTTATGAAAAATTTCATTCTATAACTGGTTTGTTTCTATACCTTACTTAATTCCGCGTCTTTTCAGGTGCGCAAATAAGCCGCCACTCTGTTGGCCTTAGTGTTTATTCCTTGATCCGCTTGGATACGGTTGTTTAAGTGACAAGAAGCTGGGCTCTAGGAAAAAAGTCAAGAAATGTCGTACTTAATGGCACAGCCAGCTTCATCCTATGATGCTAGTCAATATCATTGTTTGTGGTATACCATAGTTTGATTTATTTAACGTATGCTTTAAGCATGCTGGAATGCCAATAGGTTGACGGATCTCATGAGCAGTGCCAGCGATGCTCCCTTTGCGACGGATTTTCGTATCAGAGTGGTGGAATTCACAATATCTGGAGTAGGTATAAACGAAGAAAGTGCCTTGTTTTTAAAACAGCTCGAACTGCTCTGGCTGCGAGCGACCTATTTTAGGACAATTGAACACAGACTTAACCGATTTCACCCAAATAACGAACCAGTATAATGACTGTTAGCCCCTTGAAGAAAGCTAGCACGACGACACAGTAGGAGTTAAGGCCTTGTCGAAGAATATTTTTTTCTAGTAATTCTATTAAAGCTGCAAAATATGCGCGCACTACCTATTATCACACGAAATAAGTCTAGGAGCAGCTGTGAGCACGCACTGAGGGTTTAATTCGTACCTCTATCGATGCGTTTTCAGGGTGATGGCTCTCCAGGAGATGTGGCTTGCTCTCGCTCAGATGACAGTGGTGCTTAGTTAGCTCGCTCAGGGTTATTTGTAGGAGGGAGGCAGTGTGGCTGCGCTGATACCAAAGGGAGCCCGTGTAGGGGTCGTTGCTTGCGTCCGGCCGGACTGCCGATTGCGAGCATAGTGGAAGCTGCACGGCGCCTCCAATTAGTTCCCTTCCGAAATGAAAGAGATTGCAATAATAGGAGGGTTTATAACGACTGCTGCGGCTTTAAATGCAGCCTCATTTCCGTCTCAGCCCACAGTGTCTTATCTGACGCTTCCTGGCCATGTTTCGACCTTGTTATGTGTTGTGTCAAAACAAACTCTATTCGCGGCTGCGGTCGAGAGATTTGATAAAATTTTAACCGGTCATTGACGCTCTTTGCTGGACGCCTGTACCTAACCATTCAAAGGGCGGCATGTTTGGCTAGTATTCTTATGGGCTCACGGACCCACCCAACAGATATCACTCAAGGATGCAGGAGCCAAGAGAAAACCCGACCAGTGGTGGCGATTCTTTTAGATCTCTGTCGCGCTCGCTCCGCGCTTTGTCTCCTTCGAGCGCAGCGCTCCCGTGGACGGCGTACGACGTAATCTGTAACAGTATGAGGTATTGTATAATAGCGGTCTCATATAAAATACGGCCATAAAGGTACAATTTTTATTGAAATTTTTACTAACTAAAACACGTTAATAAACCACACCCACACTCAGACATGAACTCAATACCGGTAAAAAAGATGGAAATATCGAGGCGTTTATTTTATCAAGGCAACAACGAAATAATAATGGCTTGCTGTTGATATAGATTCTGTTCCTGAGGTCTCTGCTCTCCTTGCTCTCTTTTTCTTGTCATGTTTGGCGCCTGAACGCAGCGCTAACCACGGTTCATGCTTGCTGAACATAAATTCCTTGCGTCACAACTGATGTAAAGAAATAGTCTGATTTTTAATAAGTCAGTGCACTGATAATACAATCCTTGTCTGGATTTTACAAACTGAGTTGCGCATTTATTTCTGTGCAGACTACCGCCTCCTTAACAAGATCACGCGCAAGGACGTATATCCCCTGCTACGCATCGATGATGCTCTAGACTGCTTGCAAGGTGCCGAAATATTTTCTTTAGATTTTCGCTCCGGGTACTCGCAGGTACCCATGGAAGAGGCCGATCGCCCCAAAACAGCCTTTGTAACCCCTGACGGCCTATATGAATTTACTGTGATGCCTTTCGTCCTTTGTAATGCTCCTGCAACCTTTGAGCGGATGATGGATACCATTCTGCGTGGGCTAAAGTGGAAGACCTGCCTCTGTTACCTCGACAACATCGTCGTGTTTTCGCCTGACTTTGACGCTGACCTTTACCGCCAGAAGCATGTTTTGACCTGCCTCTCTGACGCCGGCCTTCAGCTCAACTTAAAAACAAGTGTCATTTTTCCGCCCGCTAACTTACCATTTTAGGCCATGTTGTTTCTAAGGGCGCTGTCCGTCCGGACCCGGCTAAACTTCGTGCTGTGGCTGCGTTTCTTCGACCTACTTCTGTCAAAGGTCTGCACAGCTTCCTGGGTCTGTGCTCCTACTTCCGTAGGTTTATACGCAACATTGCCTCAATTGCTGCACCTTTGACACAACTTCTGTCCGGCAGTTCCGATCTTTCTCAGTGGTCCCAAGTTTGTGACGACGCTTTCGATTCTTAGCGCCGTATCCTCACCGCACCGCCGATACTGCGACATTTCGACCCAAACGCACCTACCGAGGTCCATACTGACGCCAGTGGGCTAGGCATCGGCGCCGTACTCGCAGAACGCAAATCTGGCTTCATCGAATACGTCGTTGCCTAGGCCAGCGGCACGATAACAAAGGCTGAATCTAACCACTCATTCACTGAAAAAGAGTGTCTGGCGATAGTTGGTGCCCTTACCAAGTTCCGTCCTTACCTCTACGGCCGCCCGTTTGAAGCCGTGACCGACCACCATGCGCTATGCTGGCTTTCCTCTCTGAAAGATCCATCCGGTCGCCTCGCGAGGTGGGCCCTTCGGCTCCAGGAGTACGATATCCGCGTCGTGTATCGTACTGGCCGCAAACATCAAGACGTCGATGCTCTATCCCGCTGCCCACTTCCAGCCAATATTTCCAGCCTTTCCACCTTCGACGCCTCCTGACCGATGCTTCACATCAGCGTCATGCCTTCGGGGCAGAGTGCCGACCCATGGATCTCTTCTCTTATTGACTTCCTCAGCAACCGTACGGCTGCTTCGGCTTCGCGCGCTCTTCGCCACCATGCTTCCCATTTCTCAATACGTGATAACCTCTTTTATCACCGCAACTACACCTCAGACGGCCGCAAGTGGTTGATAGTTATTCCCCGTCACCTTCGCTCGGAAGTCTGCGCCCATTTTCATGCGGACCCGGAGTGTGGTCATGTCGGAGTTTTCAAGACCTACGATCGCATCCGAGTACGATATTATTGGCGTGGCATGTACACATTCATCCGCAAATACATGCGGTCATGCCTTACCTGTCAAGGTCGCAAGCCACCTCCTCATCGTTCTGCTGGAGAATTGCAGCCGCTACCTTGCCCGCCATGCCCATTTGACCCCGTCGGCATTGATTTATACGATCCCCTCTCGTACACTTCGGCCGGCAACCGTTAGGCTATCGTCGCGGTTGACCATTTGACAAGGTATGCCGAAACCGCAGCCCTTCCCGCCACAGCCTCAGAGGTGGCCTCGTTTATTTTAAACCGATTCATCCTTCGTCACGGCGCCCCTCGCGAACTGCTGAGCGACAGAGACCGCGTCTTTCTGTCAGATGTTGTGAAAGCACTGCTCACCAAGTGCAATATTATTCATCGAGCCACCTCCGCATATCATCCACAAACCAACGGTCTCACCGAGCGCTTTAATCGTACCCTCGTTGACATGTTGTCTATGTATGTCTCTTCAGATCAGTCAAACTGGGATCCTGTCCTTCCGTATGTAACCTACGCGTACAATACCGCAACGCAGTCCACTACCGGATTTTCTCCTTTCTTTCTCCTTTACGGCCGTCACCCTTCTGCTACCATCGACACCATTCTCCCATACCAACCCGATGCTTCCGAGTATACACCTCTTTCTGAAGCCGCCCGGCACGCCGAAGACTGTCGCCGCATCGCCCGTGCATTCACGACTGACACCCAGTGCAGAGAGAAATCCCGCCACGACCTCAGTCAAACAACTCCTCACTTCGCCAACGGCTCCCTTGTGTGGCTCTGGATTCCGACGAATACTCCGGGCTTCTCATCAAAATTTCTTACAAAGTACGATGGCCCATACCGCGTAGTGGAGCGCACATCCGCCATTAATTACAGTGCAGGACCCCTCAACCCATCTTCTGATCGCCGCCGTCGTAGACGCGAGACTGTTCACGTCCAGCGCCTCAAACCATTCTACAACCCAGCCGTCTTGCCTGCGCCCTGCGTCGCCAGGTTGGCTCCTTTTCTCCCCGGGGGCAATTGTAAAGACGAAGACGAACATTCTGTGCAGCGGTGGCAGTGCCATCGCTGCGCCTGCTTTGTGCTCGCTCTGGCTGACCGCACACTGTTGCCGCCCTGCTCCTTTAATAAGGTACCAGTGCCTTTAATAAACCCCCGTCTTACAATTTATTTGCAAATTTATTTGCACAAGAGCTGTCGATCTAGTTCGTTTGGCTTGGACATGGCTTATACAGGGTGTTATAGAGTGGAAACTCTTATTGTTTTGCTTGCACCATATAGCCGTGTATTCCATTGTGCAATCTACAGGATCAGCCGAAAAACGTTAATTATAAAATGAATTAATTTAATTTATTCAGCTTAATGACATTTAATTTAATTCAGTTGATTTAATTTCTTTTGCAACCTGCCATGGTAGCAGGTGCCAACGTGGAGAGAGAGAAATCCCCCTCCCCTCCGCATTTAACAAGAAGGAGTCAGAAGGAAGTGCGAGTGGGAAAGAGAGAGGGTGGAAGACGGCGGTGGCCAGATCAGATTTCGTTGACTTGTATTAGCACGGCTATGCTTTCCTTTGCAGCTGTCGATGCTCCTTGCTAAAAGGTGAAGGAGAGCTTTAAGCAGATTTTGCAGAACAATGATGTAAACCGGTTAGCCTAGCCGTAGAAAATTTTTCGTTTGGGTGTAACAATTTTTGTGTAACAAGCCTGCGTACATTAACACAGTTTTCATTTTCAAGCTAGCTTGAGGGCATTTGAAGCCACTTGAGACATTGGTGCTTGTATACTGAGGTGGTTAGTAAACAAAAGTGTAATAATTAACATTTTAATCATTGTTGTTCGTCAACATGTTATAATACTGAATTTAAAGGACAGGTTGAGCATGCAACGCCTGCACGGTCAACTGGGAGGGTAAATTAAGCATTATGGGTTCTACTTTCGAAATTATTTTACCTTCGGAACCAACTTTAAATCGAAACTGAGTTGGTATTCCCTTGATGTCGCCATTTCAAACTTATCTACCTCGGTCAACGCTCACTGGCTCGAGCCCACCGTTTCTGGTGCTCGAGCGAATCCGCGCGGACAGAAGTAAACTTCTATAAACCGCCGACACTCAAACGAGCCGTATGCCGAGTTTCCGTCGTTCTCAACCACTTCCGATTGGTCGAAACCTCGGAAGCGGATTTCAGTTGGGCCGCAATTGTGAGGAACTGCAGGATTTTAAGCGAAGCGCAAAGCTGCACTTTTGCTCCTGGGCGATAAATGCAACACAATGAAAGCAATATTCAGCCTCATTTTTATTCGCTCATAAGACGTAACAGTAAAAATGCAATCAAAAGCTGCTTCATTCTCCAAGTGTAGCTCAGTAGATGCCAACAATATTGCAAGAAATTCTTTTCTGCAACGTAAATGCCGGTGGTACACTTAAAAAGAAATTTAAGGTATTCAACCGCGAGTGATACTGCAGTGACGCATGTTAAATAGAATTCAGCGCAGAAAAAGAGACAAGCGACAAAGAGACACAGAGACGTTCACGAGCGCTCAGGAGTAACACATGAAGGCGCTGCAGCTGCCGATCCCCGATTGTGAATAAAAGACCACTAGCTTTTCGCGCACCACGGCGTTTTGCAGTTAGCTGGAGAGGAAAAAGGAGCGGAGGGCAAAATACGTAGAGAGCACTCAATGGCTGCACAATGTGTGCTCGCGGCGGAGATGAACCAGCACTTGTCATTTGCCTCTTCGCTTTAAGGTAGAAGGCATTGGTGTGATCTGACAGTTGTGCAGACGGTTATCTACGTTTTCATTTCTTATATGCAGGCACTAAAAAGCCTAGAGATTTCGCTGTTAGGCTTCTGGTGTGACTGCCGTAAATAAATAAAACGGATGAACTAAAACAGCTTCTTCTATGTTTCTCTCCACTTATGCGTTGAGAGACTTCGAAGACGAAGTTTTCAGAGGTTCGCCATGACGAGAAGCGTGTTCATGCCAACAGACGCCTGAAAAAACTTGCGAGCTGATGCGCCAGCTCAACGCAGAACCGTAGCACCGCAGATATTGACAACCGAAAGTAATGTAAAACGCGTCGCTCTAGTAACGCGTCGCTGGGGACTTACTATTAGCATGATGAGCGGATTAGCATGATGAGCCGATTCATGCTGCCAGATAATGTGCACGATCGTGGCTTGATGCGTGGCTCTCCTAGAGCTAATACTGTTTACCGGGTAAGTGAATACACATTTGTATGCAGTTAACAGAGGCGTTGTGCGGTACATTACGCTTTATGTCGCATATTTCAAAGCAAGCAAAGACAGAACCAAAGGTAACTACGCTTATAGTTACGCCATCTTGTTTCTATAAATTCAAAACACTTCTGCAATAAACCGGTGCCCGTTAGGGCTAGTAAACACCTAAATGTCCAGTTAAGTAGAACTTATGCCAAATTTCAAATTTATCGCCCATTCGATTTGTTGCTGGCAAGATAAGGCAAAGCTACAGCCCTGTATATAATTTATAGCTAATTAATATTTCGAAAGACGAAATAAAATCGACGTATTCCTTCCGAAGCCCTAGGGTTCACCACAGAACGTCCCGTCATGTTGGCTATTTACCTAACTCGAGTCCTTTGATACCTGCCATGTTATCGTACGTCAGGTGCTGCCGATATCGCTCATTTCTTGGACAGATTTCGCGGCATCCGAGCGATCCCATCCTCTCCCGGCGGTCTGACCAATCGGCTCAGGCCGAATACTATGGTTTCGAAAATGGCTAAACGCGGGTTATGGGCGCAGTTTGGCCAAAAGTGTGGCGAACAAGCCGATATATCCGCCTTTCCTTGCGAAGCGACGAATTGATGTGGTTTGCCGTAGAGGTCGCGGAGTTACTGCTGACAGACGTCCCACGATGTAAAACACCTTCGTGTCTTTCAAACCACACTCTCGCGTTGGTTGAAAAATATCAAATTTGTGATCATCAGTGTGGGATCCCACCTGCTATGCACGGTGACGTGTACAAAAGTGCCAGTCAGTTGTCCACATCAACATCTTCGGTCCCGCAGAGTGTGCCTGGTTCGCGAGGGTAGGCCAATATTATGACCTGCTTTGCTGGAGCGGATCGGCCCGGTTCGGTAGAAATGCTGATGATGGCAAGGTGTGGCTAGCGCGGAGATGCACCTCCACCAAATATAGCGTTACGGAAGAGCTATCCTATCAGACCAGGGGCCGATCGCCTGAGACAGCCGAACCGCTCACAAGGGCGGTTCTAAACTCTTCGTCATCCTCTAAGCGTACGTAGCAATATGGCGGCCGTCTTGTAGAGCATCGGTTACTGGAATTCCAGATCAGGCTGCAAGAAAAAATACATAAAAGCGATACCGACCGACGTGTGGGATTGTGCAATTGCCTTTTGATTGCAGGATGCCGCGAGCCTGAATTCCTGAAGATTTTTTTTTTGAACTGCTGAGGCTCACTTCAGCACAAATTCAACTCTCACCCGGGGCACTGCCTATTGCTGGCAGAGCGTAAATCCCAGTTGGATTCGTTGTAAGGAACGATTTGATACCCTTCGTGGAAGTAAAGTATTTTTTCTGCTTTAGTCGTTGCTTGCTTTCGACAAACAGCTACTTCCATACTTTGCTCGTGTCGGACGAATGTTCTGCATCTGAAGTCCACAGACAGGTTGTACGTAGATTCTTACTGCTTTTTTTAGCACGCCCAGGATGTTTAGTTGCCCCGTGAGCAATAATTAGCACCAGGTCTAACACTCCAACCTTGTGTGCTTTTTTCTCTAGAAAGGCAAATAGTTGGCAAAAAATAAGCTACTGCCCGAAAGGTCAAACTCTTACCCTCTTTGCGCGAGCATCAGGTTTAGATTGTTGGTGCTTCTTGAGCCCTATTATCAGCGTCTGCTGTGTTGCATCACACATGGACATGCTGCGTTTACTTGTTTACTTGAGAAAAAGCTTTTTAGTGAAACACGGGACATATACTGCAGCCACCGTCATCACAAAGCGTTGAGACGCTCTGTCTGCCACGTTTTCGTGCGGCTTCCCTTAAGCAAAAAATTATTTCGGAGCAATAGCGCAAACAGGACAAGGGAACAAGAACGAGTAGACACCTTCTTTGGTCTTGGTCCTTGGTCCTTAGTCTTGGTTATTGGTCCCTTGTCCGGTTTGCGCTATTGCTCCAAATTATGAACCAACAAGCCCAAATTTCAACGTCGAAAAATTATCCCATTATCATAGTAATAGTTTTCCAGCTGTGCTTTCGTGCAGCGCATTTGTGTAGCTGAGAATGTGTTCATGCGGAATATTATTTCGAAGTTTTTTTCAGTTCTTTATTGTGGGGTTACCGTAAAGCCATGGGAGCTCCGCACCCACTCATCCTCGTTTCCGTGCAAGCTCCTACTCTTCAGCGAGTTAAATTTTCAACGTGCCAACATCAACGCAAGTGCACTCTTTCAAGCTGGAAAGTAGACCGGTGCCCTTCTAACAAAGACAGAACATTGGTTCCAAGTAACGCCGCCTTCATTTTAGACGATGCTAGAAAGTCATTGAGAGTCGGAAGAAAGGAGGGATGGACGGACGGTGAAAGCGAACCCTTAAAAAGGGCTGTTGTGAGCGCAACCGGACTCAGAATTTTGGTCTTTCAAATAATTATTGTTTCAAACTTCTCTCTTCATCTTTCACTGCTGTTATGAAACTCGGCGCGAGTTTCATGGCAGTGACGATGACATGAGTAGTCAAAGGTTAAGACAGGGCTAGAGCCTGATAATTACGTGATTATGAATTTGAATCTGAAAGATTCGACCTTCAGATTCAAATTCCCGCAAGTATTAGGCTGTAGCGCATGTGACTCCCGAGAGTTCTTTGCAGACATGTGGGAGAGGCTTTTGTCCTGCAGTGGGCGTAGTCAAACTGATGATAAAGTCGGCTGGAGGTTACCAACTGTGAAGTGAATTTGAATGAAATCTTTGATAGCATCAGTCTGGTACAGGTTACGTAAAGAGTAGACAGTTACATTTACAATTATTGTACCTGAAATGTAACTGATCACAGTGGTGAGTTATAGCCCCAGAAATAAAGTGCTCAATTGATGAAAAGTGATCCGATATTATTGCGCCATTTTCCTTCCAACTTTGATTCTCATATCAAAAATTTCCTTGAGCACTAATGAAATACTGCGGCTTGGTTTATATACTGCTACACCTTGCTAATTGCGAATAGCTGTTTTTCAAAATAAGCTTGGCAAATTTTCCCACAAATCCTCGTGCAGACATGACCAGCTACAGCTATTTCAATGTATGCGCTCTGGGAAGGGCAGCATTACGTACGAACACCTTGCGTACCCGTGCATAGTTGCGTAATTCTGCGATGCTAGTGTCGAAGCCGTCCATGAGGCGGCGCGCTTCGTTGTCACTCCGTGCCTTGTATATAAGCCTCCAAGTTGGGTCTAGAAGTTCTGGCGCCAGATTATGGCGCGGCATGTCTTTCATGATATTTCTTTGGACGAGAGCTGCAGTAAAAGAGAGCGGTGACCCGGCTGTTGTTCCGACGTAATCACGTGCCATGCCTCTTCGCAGCCGGTTCGTTGTCGATCTGTCATAAAAGCGACATCCACGCTAGCACCAGTGTTTTCCTTAATGTTGATGTTTTCAAAGCTCTACGACTGGGTGGAACTTGTTTTTGATAAACGTAACCGATTACCAGTAATCAATTACGGGAAGAATAAACTGAATTCCCTGAACGTTACTGTTTGAAAATATAATCGGACAATTCGAAAACTACAATTTTTTTTTTCTACAGAATGTATGCTCACTCCTGCCAAAGGCCTTCTGCGAAGGCTGGCAGCACCTCTGAAATAAATAAATAAACTCTAATTGATTACGAGGAATCAACAGTTTGCAACGCAGGTTGCAGCTGCCGTACAGCAGGGAAACCGCCAAAGTTGGTGGCGCTGTCATTCGGACGGAGGAAATTTCGATTGCTCTAGACTCTAGAGAGTGGTGCCGTCCCACTCTGGGCTGTGCAGCGAAAATGTATGAAACTTCAATTGAATTGTTACCATCAGATCACGAACTAAATGTCAATATGACATGCAAGGATGCAAAGTATAATAATTGCTGAAAAGAAAACTGCGATAAGTATTTGGGGAATCAAACCCATGACCCTTAGTTTCGAGTCAGACATGCTACCCTTAGGTCATTGAGGCACCTCTGTACTGCTTTGTAAAAGAGGGAACCCCTGTGTCTTGTGGTGTATCACGTGGCCTACTATGCCTACCGATGTCGCTAATGAGCATGTGTAATTAGGAAGAGGTACAAATTAAGAAATACCAAATACCCATTAACGCTATCGCTTCATGGCCTCTAGGCGGAGCCTTATCTCTCCTCCTTATTTCGTTACATCGATGTCACCGGCAAGTTTGTTTAGATCTTAGATTTTGGCTAGCCCGCCCCACGCGCGTGTTCTGGCCTTCCGCCAACTTTTAGCGCCCATGGGTGTAAGCTGGAGTCCCGTTTTTAATAGGCTGCGAGAAGGAAGGCGAGTGGGAGAGCGTAAGTAGGCGAGAGCGCAGAGGGCATTGATGATGACGTGACTTCGACCTGGCCATACAGAGGTGTCAATGTAAAGTAAGAGCGATAGTTGCCCTGCTCCACTCCCGGTCACCCCATGAGATGCCATATTTAGGGCCCGCATGCTCTCAGCTGGATATCGTGAGTGGACGGCGCACACTCATCACGTAGTTCACTCAGACCTACCTCAAAAATGTGCGAAGAGTGCAGGTCGAGGCAAACAGCAGAAATTAACGCCTTTAACACAATGTGAAGGCCACTAGAGTGCTTTCTATTTTGAGAAAGTCATCTTCACAGCTATAAATGTTACAAGATATCAGGTTTCCTTTCACAACTTGTGTGCACGAACTCCTTATCCGAGCGTAATTTACAGCAATGCCACCTGGGAGGGGGTATGGAAACCCCGCCGCGTGCCCGGTCCAGGCTGCCGTGATGCCACAATGGGGACACAATAGCGCCGTAGATGATAGTTGCATGTACATGTATTTGGCGACTTTATTAATGACAGTGCACAGGAGGCGATCATAAGAAGAGCCCCTATCCATTAATGCTGTGGAGCCTCCTGAGGGGAAGTGATTTCCTTGAGCAGGATACGGGTGTTCCAGGCCAGTGCCTCAACCCAGAAGTCCCTGACGATGGACGGCAGCAACTTGCTTATGACTACAGACACTCCCGTGTCGACCGCATCATTCACTCCTTCCAACAGAAAATAAGTGCCCTCCAGCCACGTGAGCCACACGTCGAGAGCAACCAGGGCACCCGTTTGGGCGTCTACCTCGAACAGCATGTTCAGAGTCACATAGCTGGAGGTGGTGGACACTTTGCCAGATTTTTCACCGCAGTACCTAGAAGAAAAGCAAAGTAGGGGCGCATTGCGTTAGATTCGATACATTATAATGAGAAACAGGTGATATTAAAAGAAAGTAGTATTGCGCTCTTACTTAAGAGATGTATTTTTATGACTCAAATATTCTCTCAAATTTCATAGAATGAATCGCAATAACCTGCCGTGACGCTAATAAACAACTCATCGGCAGTCTGGTATGTGCCAGATTGGTGCAGCGCTTTGGTTTGTGCGCATAAACATGTGCCAGTTTGTAAATGGGTGCTACCGTCTTCATGCTGTAGCGTAGATGAACCGCCGAAGCGGGTGCCACCAAGATTCTAGCAGTCCAGGATGGCCGCTAGACTGTTACGACGAGGGCACTTCAGTGCTTGCGCCGACTGTGACCGATAGTGGCGGTAAGAATTTTTTTAAATTAATTATTGATGCTCTGCATCGGTGTTTACAGCTAATTATAATAATTACTTTGGTCGATTTCAAACAAACGTGGAAAACCTTCCTCTCTGTACCAATTTAATTGCACTTGTGACATCTTCCCGCCCCCAGCACTGCCTCACGCTTTATTGCAGCGCTGCATCTTTGGTGCAAGTCTTTTGTCTTCATATCTTTCAAGTTCAGTTTCTGATTGGTTAATTTATTTATTTATAGCCATAAACTTCTCCCTTGTACAAGAAGGAGCGGGAAATGTTGTCAAGCTTAATTCACTCCAGGGTGTCTAAAAAAATTGGCTGAGGTTAAGCTCAGGTTAAACATGGAGGGACTCGAGAGCTACAGCTGCGAGTATGTTTTTGCAGGTTAGTTGGTGCCTAAGCATTCTGGGTTTTTTTTTGCGCAAAAGACACGACACAAAAGAAACGAGGTAGACAGGACAAGCGCTTGTCCTGTCTACCTCGTTTCTTTTGTGTCGTGTCTTTTGCGAAAAAAAAAACCCAGAAAGCTACAGCTGGCCGAGTGGAACTCGCTGAGTCGAATTGCAGTCAGACTTTCGCCACTCCATTTCGCTCGACGTTCCTTCATCTTTGTCCCTGCAAGTGGATTCACTCTCTCCCCTTCTCCACTCCCCCCCCAAGGTTTTGCCGGGGCACCGCGCCGCCAGCAGCTGCTCTACACCACGTGACCAACCCGTTACCAGCGACGACGCCGCCACGGTGGACACGGCGCCGCCACGCTGAAGGCTCGAAATACTTGTGTAATGTAGGCGCGCGGCGCGCACACCAACCACATGCTCTTTACCTCGTTCCGCGCATGCGCACAACTGACGAGGTGGGCGGTGCCTGCTCCACCGTCAGCGCAGCTGCGGGGCGCGCGCCATGCACACCAGCTGCAAGCTATGACGTCGCTCCGCGCGTGCGCACAGCTAGAGGAGCGGTGATGCCACGGCTCAGCGCGCAGCCACGCTGGCCTCGCGAAGCGGGTGGCGTAGTGTAGCTGTCGCTACAAAACCATTTGCGCCCCTAGTGCTTATCGCAGCTAAATTATGGACGTCAGGAGAAAATCCAGACGAAGCATTAACTGCATACCGATTTAGTTACCAAAGAGAGCAAGAAAACGAAAGAGACCCACACTCAAACAGCATCTATCCTCGCAGCCAGGACGTGCTAGCCCGCGCTTCTCATTGCTGCGCCACTCCAGCAGAGAGTTGCCCCTCCGACCGCCAGCGTGGTGGCCTGGGTGGTCTTGGTACAACGATGAGTTGTTAAGGTGGAGGTTAGAGGCCTACTCACATATGTTGTCATCATAAATCGTGCAGGATTACGTGGATAGTCCGTGTGGATAGCCTGTCCCTCACGCCGACTTCATCCTCATCGGGTGGGCCGCCCGTTCGCTACAGATGGCGCTAGCTTTATTGAAACGCTGCTCAAGGAAACATCCCGAAACTGAATGGTCTCTGAAGCAGCCGACGAATCACACGGCTTTTCACACGCAGAGAGGTGTTCGAGGTAGAAAGTAGGCGCGCCAAGCTAACCGTCTGAGACGCCAGAGTTGTTTGATGCGGCGTGGTATGCAAAATGCGTCCCTGAGAAATTGCACGGTTCACAAATTTCCGCTGCAGCTGATCATCTTTATTACCATGAATATGCAACGTCCATTTGGTGATTTCTGCTCATCATCAGCCTGACTACGTCCACTGGCGGAAAAAGGCCCCTCCCATGTCTCACCAATTGACCCTATCCTTTGCCAGCTGCGGCCACCGTGTCCCCGCAAAATTCTTAATCTCATCCTCCCACATAACTTTCTGGCGCCCCCTGCTACGCTTCTCTTCTCTCGAAATCCTTAACGATGAGCTGTTATAGTGCTTTTGCATTACAAGCCCTGCCCAAGCCCATTTCTTCCTCTTGTTTTCGAATCGAATGTCATTAACACGCATTTTTTTCCTCACCCACTCTGCGCGTTTCCGGTCTTAACGTTACATCCGTCATTTTCCTTTCAATAGTTCGCTGCGCTGACCTTAACTTAAGCTGAACCTTTTTCGTTATCCTCCTTTTTTCTGCGCCATTGGTGAGCACCGGTAAGATACAGCCGTTGTATGCTTTTCTCTTGAGGGAGATTGATAAACTGCCATTCATGATCTGAGAAAACCTGCCATAAGCGCTCCACTTCTTTCTTATTCTTATAGTTACTTACGTTTTATGATCCCGAGCAACGATCACCACCTGCCCCAAGTAGACGTATTCCGTTATTACTTCCTGCACTTCGCTACCAATTCTAAACTCCTGTTCCCTTTCTTGACAGTCGAACATTACTCTCGTTTGCTGCATGTTAATTTTTATACCAACTGTCCTCCTCTAGTGTCTAACTCATTGTTTATGCTTTGTAGTTAATCTCCTGAGTGACATAGCAAGGAAATGTCATCTTCGAATCACAGATTATTCAGGTATGTTCCATTAAATATTATCCCGAACTGTTCCCAATTCAGCCCTTGGAATACCTCATGTAAACGAGCGGTGAAAAGCAATGGCGAGATCGGATCTCCCCGCCTCAAACTTATCCTGATTGCAAATTTATTGCCGAATTTATGGAGGACTTTGGTATCTGTGCAGTCGTTATAGATATCTTTCAATATTTGCACACAGAACTCTACTACACCCGGATTCCGCAATGTCTGCATGACAGCTGAGGTTTCCACTGAGTCAAATGCATTCTTGTAATCAATGAAGCCTAAACAAGGGAGTTATATACCACGCATTTCTCTATTATCTGATTGATAGTATGAATATGGACTATTGCCAAGTATCCTTTGCGAAAGCCTACATTGTTATTTGGTTGATGTAAGTCTAAAGTTGTTCTGACTCGCTCCTAAGGCTTGCTTTAGCTCCTCTTTCTTTATTGGCGTCATGTCCCATTGCAATGCGCTGCTGCCTCTTTGATTAACGGTCTGATTACACTGGCTACTGTATAGATTCGTGTAAACTCTTCGGTTACTTTAACTATCTTTTCCATATTGCTATTGAAACTGCCCTCTTCGTCTCTTAACGCATAGGTCTGGTTTTTAGCTATGACTAGTTTTCTCTTCACCCTTTTTAAGTTACTGACCACGTTTCTTTAGAGGATGCTTGATTCTCTACATATTAATTATTGTTCCTTATGTCGGCTACGTTTCTTAAGCAGTTCTTTCGTATTATCCTACCATCGAACCATTGAGCCATCCTAGCGCCTACTTATGCGGCAAATACCGTAATAATAGCTCCGAGGTTATCGTCCATTGTTTAAACATAACAGTGTGTTCCTCAGTCAAAGCCGAAAATTTGTTCTGCAGTGAAATCCTGAAATTTGCACCTTTTCCTTTACCGCTAACAAGTTAATGGGCTAGTTCTTCATTAGTTTCTTCCATTCCTTCTTCAAATTTCATCCAATTCGAGGCCTTACTTTTCTGTGGTCGCTACAACGTACATTTCCGAGGACCTCTACATCATTTATGATGCCAGGGTAAGCGCATAGTATGAAGTCTATTTCTTTTTTATTCTTACCATTGGGGCTCTTCCACGTCCACTTAAAGTTTTCTCGTGTTTACAGGAGCTATTCATGTTCCGCGAATGATTTCTATCTGCCAACTCTGCTGGTAACTCTCCTCTGCTGCTCCTGTACTTATGAACGGCAGAAAGAACATTGCGCCCGTGGCACATTCGCTCACCTCCACGGTGCGCTGAAGCGCGCAATCCCGTGCGTGCTGATTTCAAGCATAGCCTTGCCCCGCCGGCAGAAGAGCCGTGGAGCTCCCTGCACCTCCAGCTTGGACAGGCCGACTAAAGTGGTATTGCCCACGCTGAGACCTGGAAGCAGTTCTCTGGCACCCCCGTCAGCTATGTCGTAGGATGCTGGCAGTTTGTTCAGCAGGTCATCGACGGCTTGCTCCAGGTCGACGTCAGGAATCGTACAATGACCTAGATATAAGAGGTGTGCACGCGACATTTAGAATGAGCGGAAGGAAGCACAGCATAATTAGACTATTCCAGGAAAATGGACACGTAAGACATCAGCACACCAAGTAAGACTATGATTGCCTCTTTCTTAGTACTTCTCGTATGTCATTCTGTGGTGTTCAGGTACAACAGTACCAAATTATTAGACTCTAACTGATATCTTGCAGTTGTTTTGCGGGCGCAAGTCAGCCCGAATAAAGAGCTTCGTTTGCAAGCCTTGTTGCTGTATTCCTTACCACTGGACTGCCGTCACTACAACGTTACAATATTTATGAAGTGCATATTTAAATTGTTAACAAAACTTGATTGGAAGGTGATGGCATCAACGTCGTTGGGAAGGCCATTCCAGTCTTTTGCAGTGCGAAGAAAAAGAATGCGGCAAAGAGTCGGTGCGGGCGCGTTAGCATGAAACTTGCATTGGATGGCCGGTGCGATGAGATATGCGAGCTGGCGGTGTGATGTAGGGTGGTTGGCCGAGGGAACTGTAAAATAAACTTATGGAACAGACTAAGAGAAGCAATGCGACGACGATGGGCAATAGTTGATAAACCTGATCGTCGTTTAAGTGACGATACACTGATGTCGTACGAATAGGCAGAATGAATGAACCTCGTGGTGCGATTTTGGACAAATTCTAGTGAACTGATGAGATATGCTTGTTACGGGCTCCAGATAGCAGATGTATTCTAACTTTGGTCGCATGAGTGATTGGTAGGCGAGACGCTTAATACTATGAGAGGCCGTAGATGACGTTCCAAAAAACCGAATGACCGGTTAGCTGATGAGACGATCTTCGATACATGAAAGTGCCACGAGAGATTCTGGCACAAGGTGACGCCTAGGTACTTGTATTAGTATACGGATTCTAGTGGAACGTTAGCAACCGAGTAAATGAAAACATGGGGGTTACGCGAGCGGTGAAAAGATACGAGTTTACATTTATTAGAATTAGGCGACATTAGCCAGTCATCGCACCAGGCATGCACTGTGTTAATGTCTGTCGCTTTCGAGCTATGATTGCTCAAATGTGTTGGAAATTGTGCAGTAAATAAAGCAGTCGTGTGCAAACAGACGAACATTGCAAACTATGTTTGCAATGCAAACTAGGTTTGCAATGTCAGGGTAAGTCGTTTATATAGATTAAAATTAGGAGGGGAGCTAGTACAGAACCTTGGAGTACGCCTGATGTTACTGGAAGAGGGTTGTAGCTGTGGCTGTTAACGAGAACAAACTGGGAGCGGTTAGAAAGGAATTCTTCGATCCACAATAAGACGTTAGCATGCAGTTTTAGCATGGTTAGTTTTAGCAGTAAACGCATGTGGGGAACTTTATCAAATGCTTTAGCAAAGTCTAGAAAATAGCGTCAGTTTGTAAATTTAGGTCGAGTTTGGAGAGAACGTCGTGAAAAAAGACGGCCAGTTGAGTTTCACATGACAAACTCTTGCGAAACCCGTGCTGTGAGGGATCAAAGAAGTTGTTAGCTTGAAGAAAGTCCATGATTTGAGAATAGATGACGTGTTCCATGATTTTGCAAGGTATGCTGGTTAATGATATCGGACAGTAATTTAAAGGAGCATCTTTGTTACCGGACTTAAAGGCGTGAACGACCTTTCCCACTTTCCAGTCATCCGGAATGTAACCTGTAAAAAGCGACTGTGAAAACAATAACAATCAGTACATTGCAGAAATATTCTTACTGTTGCGCAGTATTTTGGAGTTAATTTCGTCGAGGCCGGCGATGATGAAGTTTTAAGGTGTTCAATGAGCGAGGAAATGCCGGCTTCAGAAAACGCGATAGCAGGCATGCTGGACTCCATCTTGACGGCGAAAGAAGCAGTTGGTGGGTAAATTTCATTAGTGAATACAGATGAAAAGACATTATTAAAAATGTCAGCGCACTCATTGTCATCAGCTTCTTCTCCAGACTCTTTGGTTAGAATGATGGTATCTGCCGGGTGCTCACTTATTACCTGCCAAAACTTTCTGGGATTGGAAGTCAACAATTTGGGGAGGTCGCTGCTAAGGAAAGAGTATTTTGCGTTGCGGATTTTAGATAGGCACGTGTGTTCGGCTGCATAGTAGTTTTCCCACGCGCAATCGTCGTATTGCTTTAATTTTGCTGCACAGAAAAGGCGTTTCTTTTTTATTACCGAGTCTTTTTTACCGTTTTGGTATGCCATGGTTTGTGGCGGTCTGAGTGGAAGCTTATTTTGGGGATGTATCTGTCGGTTAGTTCGCTAACCTTGTTCTTAAAACGGGACCAACTATCATTTACTTAATGATTTTGAAAAGATGCTTCATATTGGCTTAATTGAAGACAAAAGGCTTCATAGTTTTGTTTGTCGTAGAGGCGAATAGTTTTGTTTTGATTTTGGTGTCGTGATGGGTGGAACTGAAATGTGGCAAGTGTGGACGAAGCAAGTGAACCGGAGCCGACATCCTCGGGAGTGGGTAGTCACCAACGTCGTGCCGAGTGTGACCATGCGGCGACAGTTCCAGCCGTGCGAGGGATTTAGCAATCGATAGATCCGATGAAGAGTGGGAGCTTCAAAGGGAAACTAAAGGCACATAACTGGCGCCCTGGGAGAGTGGACGACACAGTCGCGCTTTAAGCTACGTGGTAGTAGTGACATATGTGCGCTGCATGTGTTGGCATTGTCAACAGTGTGGCAGAAACGACGCACTGAAGCTATAGACCGTCGGCGTTCATTGTGTTCACTGTCGTTGGCTTTGACAACGACCTAGACTCAAGTGATTTTGAGGAAATGAAAGCCGCATAACTGCCTTCCTTGGTCAGTGGACGCCTCAGTCGCGCTTTGAGGTACATGGCGGTGGTGAGAGAGAGATGTGGGCTGCATGCGTTAGCGCTGACAACATTTTGTCAGACAAGCGTCACAGCAGCAATAGGGGGCAGCAACACTTCATGCTGTTTACGCAAGCATGACTTTGCGTAAGCGGCGTTGCTGAGCTAAGCCGAAGCCATTGATTTCCTACTTCGAAAATTAGCAAATTTTTGCGGGGACGTTTTTTCTGGAACCAGTTTTAAAGCGTATGCATGGTTGGCAACGACAATTGCTGTGTTTCTCCTGACATAAGTGAAACAGCGCGAAAGAAGAAGCCCTAAGGCGAAACGAAGAAGGGACAGGAAAGAGCGCTGACACAGTGCTCTGACACAGCGCTGACAGCGCTCTTTCCTGTCCCTTCTTCGTTTCGCCTCAGGGCTTCTTCTTTCACGCTTTTTCACTTATGTCAGAATGGACCAATGAACCCAGCAAAACGTTCTGCTGTATTTCCCAGTTGTTCCCTTATCAATAAGACCCCGACTGTGAGGAAAATAAACAAAATTTAGTGCCCAGCATCTAAATAACAAACTATTCAAGGTGTTTGATGATACGTACAGGTTTTCAATTTATAGAGCACGACTCACAAATCGCATTTCAAAGCTCAACGAGGTACACCCTGAGCTGATGTTGCAATGTTGACGAGCTGAGTTACCGAAATTTCTAATAACTCCGTTATGGAGAGCAGATTTGGAGTCGACGAACCGCAAACAATACCCCACTTGAGAAAAAAAAATAGAAAAGGAATACTGAACATCCCACACGAAAGAAAGAGCACATAAAAACTTAAAGAAGCACTTAGACGGCATATCCTTACTGTGCGTTCACGCCACCACAGAACGTGCGGTAGGACGCTTCTGTATGCGGTAGTGCATTACAACGCTCTAGTGTTCTAATAAATTACGCAGACTTCGTTAGAGCTCGTCTAGATAAGTATTTCTAGAGCATGTCATTGACTACACTGCCGAAAAGCGCAATAGAAAGCAATAGGAAAATCGTCAGTGATTCCCAGAATCTACAAGCGAAACTCTGCTGGACCTCCGGCTGATGTGGTGGCTCAGTGGTTGTGTTGAGCGGCTGCTGGCCTGAAAGATGCGGGTTCGATCCCAACCCAGGCGGCCGCATTTAAATGGGGGCAAAATGCTTGAGCTCCGTGTACTGTAAGATGTCAATGGGCGTAGAGAACCCTTGGTAGTCGAAATTATCAGGAGCGCTGGCTACGTCGCCTCCCCCACCCCCCATAGCCTGAGACGCTTTTAGACGTTAAACCACTTAAAACCAAACCAAGCCAATCTGCTGGACTTTCTCGGCTATACTGCTGCTGAGCATGTTTAACGTAGACTGGTCGAGCAATAAAGAGTGATGGTTAAAGTGGCAACGAAATGTTATGGCTTTCTCTCTAGGTTAAGTGAGGAACGGCACATAGAGAATGTTTCAAGGATGATAACTAAGAAGATACCGCTTCACAAAGAGTTATGGGATCAACGAGATTGCATGCTAAGGCGCAGGAGCATGCGAAGAACAAGCGGTTTTGTACTTACATCGAATGTTAAAGTGTTATATATAGATTGGACATAGAAGTGAGGGACGCCATTTCGCGAAGCGGTCGCTCCGAATATTTCTTCGTCTGCGTTCTCATCACCTCTTCGTCAATATCACACTGTAAATTTTGCATTAATTGCAAGCACACCTGATTAAACCAACACTTAAACTGAATATCTATGTGTTCCAAGCTACACTTTCAGAGCGAACAAACAACGAGCTTGAGTATCAAACAGATAAATGTTGGCAAAGTAAAATGTTCTGCCACGCCTACTCACCGAACCTGCCGAGTTCTTCGGCGGACACGACGGCGGCACACAACAGAATGGCGCCAATAGTCTTCATGTTTGGAATGATGCGCGAACTGCGATAGGTAAGAAGAAAAAAAATAGCCGATAAGACAGAGACGCTTGTTTCATTAGAGGAAACATTACCTTGGTAGGCACGCATTTTTGTTATAGTCGACCCTTCTGAGAGGTAAGAGGCTTTTAAATATTTCCATCTACTTTCCTCCTCATTTGTGGCCGAATATAGAGTTCCAAAGTCTCGGCGGCCCATAAAGTGTCGATTACAATTGCGTTTCTTCGTTGAACTCTAATACACTTTGCGTATCACTTGAGCCGCGGAAATCAACACCCATTGCTTTCGGCTGTGTCATTATTTCTCCCGTACGGTAATGTCGCATTCCAAATCGCAACGACCTTCCTCCCACGACGTTAGACAATAGCTGCAATTTTCCTGCCACGTCGTGTCCTTTCTTCGAAGGACTCGAGCACAATCATCTTTTGCGAGACGGATAATCACGCACTGCCAGTGGACGACAATCCCTCAATGGCCAAAAGCACAACGTGAGTTCGTGGCATCAGCCTTGCATAGTTCCACAGTGACCGGCTCAACTAGGGCTGCTGCGAGCAAGCTACAATGCCGATAGCAGATTACTATCTTCAAAGCAAATAAGGCCCGCAGGACGGATTCTGACCCAGACAAGTCTTGCAGTCAGCTGTGAGTGCGCGCGGTTTTCCACCTTACCGCAATGTTTGCGCTCGGTCCTGTGCCTCTTCCTGGACTCCTGGAATGTGGATTTCTGCGTCCCAGCCCACCAGAATGCCGATACGATACTGCCACTTTGCTTTATAGGAGCGAGGTAGTGAGGCTGCGTTGATCTCGCTCGAGCTGCGGAAGCACGTGCAGGAGCCGTCGCTTGCGTCCGGCTCTGAGGCCTATCGGCAAGAACAGTAGAGGCTACACGTGCGCCGCCAATTATTGCGCTTCCGAAAGGAAGCAGATAGAAGTAATGGGAGGCTTTCGAATGTCTACTAGTCTCTACTGTTGCTTTCAGCGACACCACGTTGCTCTCTCTGACTGAACAGCCTTATCTAATTCTTCTTGTACGTGTTTCGTCATTAGCAGTGTGCCGTGTTAAATAAAGAAACCTTGTTAACGGCTGCGGCTAAATGCTACATAAAAATTTTGAACCCTTCATGCGCCCTATCTGTTACAAGTCATCGGCGATCTAGACGAAGCTCTACACGCTGAAGCGTACAAAAGGATCAAGATAATTCGTTCGGGTAATTGGCGGTATTGCACGGTTGCGGCGTGGGTAGAAGTCGAGAGTGAGAAAAGGAGTAACGCGAGGAGATTTAAATGAATTTAACTTGCTTACATGATTGTGTACGTAAAACACATTATATGCCACCGGCCGCAGGTGAACTTCAAAATATTTCAGTAGAAAGGTACTATTAACTTACTGATATTAAACTTTAGAACGACGGCCTGCGGGGCGAGCCCGTACAGTCGTACAAATGGTTGGTACAAATGTTGCATTAAAACCTGCGGCGCAACGGCGACACAACAAGAAAGAAAGGACAGCACATGCGCACACTACCAATTGCTTAATGGAGGAAAAGGGGCACATTTCTAACCCTTACTCACCATGTAAGAACGCTCTGTCGCACTCAACCCACCCTGTAACAAGGAATCTGCAAATGACAAGACTTGGTGTAGAAGGCATTATAGCGCAAAGACACGGAGAAGAGAGATGAAGCGTTTGTGTGTTTGTGTCGTCTGTCTTGTCCATGTCTTTGTTTACGCTATAAACCCTTCTACATGAAGATGAACTACCAACAGACCCAACAGGCAGTATTAATGAATGACAACACTTTTCAAAGAGTGAGAGTAAGGTTTTAGTTTCGTCTTACCAAAGAACGCAGTCACTATGAGAACTTCTTTTTCGAACACAGCTATCAACTTTGGCAATTCGCAGAAAAAATTCTAGGTTAAACTTATTTCAAATGCTTTTTCACAGTACGTTAAATCTGGGTACTAGCTTGTACTTGCGACCACCCGGGCGACTATCATCGCGTACTAACTATCCTTTTACAGTGAGATACGTATGGAAGTTATTTTTTAGCAATACTTCAAGCACACTCTGCCTTATAAGAGCTTGATGTTAATAACTAAAGATTGGCGGTGGTTTTCCTCAGTTATGCCTTTGTGTGCGTTACGAGAGGTACGGCTAATCTTATTGTTTAGCTTGGTTATCTGTACGGTTACATGTTTGTCGTTGGGCTTGGCTCATCTCAGTGTTTAGGTTCGTATAACGCATTTATTTTCGAAGTCTCCATCTTGTTTCTCAATTGCTACAAAGACGGCCGGGTCGGGGAAGTAGCAAGCAGCCGTCTCAATGGCTCCGATACAGTACTGGCGTCTGTCCTGGCACGACATGGCGAACTAGACGACGAAACATCCTCACCTGAATCCACTCGCCTTGCCACTTCGTACTTACGACGCTTTTCGAGGTGTGCGGCTGGTTCTTCCTCCGTCTCCTCAGCTCGCTGGCTCCTATTGGTTTCGTTCCCACGACGAAGCCTGGCTTCTTTCAGTCTCTTCGACTCACTTTCCATATCCGCCGACAAATCCCACCGAGCTGCGCCCCGCAGCGGTGGCTCAGTGGTTACGGCGCTCGGCTGCTGATCCGAAAGGGGCGGGTTCGAACCCGGCCGCGGTGGCCGAATTCCGATGAAGGCGAAATTCTAGAGGTCCGTGTACTGTCCGATGTCAGTGCACGTTAAAGAACCCCAGGTGGTGGAAATTTCCGGAGCCCTTTACTACGGCGTCCCTCATAGCCTGAGTTGCTTTGGGACGTTAAACCCCAATAAACCAAACCAAACCACCGAGCGGCCCCTTGTATACATACAATGCAACGCCTGGTCCTCCTCTGTTGTTGCAACGCGATTTCACCGGCTTCTCCTCTGACGTCATGCCAGATGACGCGGCGAGCGGCGCTGCCAGCTGCGGCTCTTGCTAGGCAACGGCCCAGCTCGCGGTGCGGCCACCGGCCGCAGCGAAACGGCGAGAATACGGCCAATGTAGCTCTCACGACAAAACTCCGGGCTCTCATTGTGTGGTAATTCATGAGTGTAAGAGAGGGCTTACCCTTGTTCCCTTAAGGCGAATAAGATACTTTCCACAATGCTTTGGTGCGTCATTGTAGCGACAGTATTTAGTATCAAAAGGAAGTCTTCAACAGAACTTAAAATTTTCAGAACTAGGCCATTGTAAAGGGAACAGGCTAAAGCGTGGTGAATAGGTGATAAGAAATATTTTGCACTGCACTGCGGTAAAGCAGAAAGAGATACAAATGCCTTTTCTTAGCACACACATTCCTGTTTCAAACGTAGCTACTGTGGGCGTGAGGTAAAATTCAAGTAAGGGCAGAAATGGTTTGGTTTAGTTTAGTTTATGGGGTTTAACGTCCCAAAGCGACTAAGGCTATGAGAGACGCCGTAATGGAGGGCTCCGGAAATTTCGACCACCTGGGGTTCTTTAACGTGCACTGACATCGCACAGTACATGGGCCTCTAGAATTTCTCCTCCGAAGAAAGCCGCAGTTAGACCAGCTGAGTTCTGAAAGGCAACAGCCCCATCAGATTCTGTGCACTCTCTTACCAATTTGAACGGGTCGGCATGTGGCCCTGAATAAAAAAAATCACCGACGATGACGGAGAAGAGGTACCCAAAAAAGTCTGGTCTTTTCAAAAAGCTATACATGCGTAGAATTCTTGGTAGCGAAGATTCCGTGGTCGTCGAAGTTCGTTTTATTTAATGTCACATTCCGCCCTGTTTAAACAGTTACGCCAGTGTCATGATTGCGGTTGTGAGCCAGTGCTTAGCAGTATTAGGATTCCAGGCAGAAGTCGCTGTCAGATGACGCGTGAAATTCTTAAAAACCCTTATGATTAAAAAGAAGAGGAGCTCGTGAAATAGTTGTTGCCCTGTAGTTCTTCGTAAGACTTTTTGACGGGCTAGTTGGTACATATTCATATTTGGAAGGCTGTGCGCTAAAAAGACGTTCACAGGAAAAAGGAAAGACGACAGGAAAGAAGCGCAAAAGTTTCATTAATGTTGAAAGTTTGCTTCTTTCCTGTCGTCTTTCCTTTTTCCTGTGAACGTCTTTATAGCGCACAGCCTTTCAAATATGAATAGTTCTTCGACGAAATGAAATTTTTTATATGGAAAGTTTTTATGACGACCTGTAGCGCGAAGAAATCTCTCTTCTTTTTCTCGCGTCCAACGCCCCAATATCGAGCTTTCATAATTACTTAAATTTATTTTTGTTATTAATGCGAAAGCCTTTACTGGCTCAGTCTCCCGTGCGTTCGTCAGGCGTTACATCCAGCGCCTGGGTTGATTCATAGTCGGGCGCAGCTGCTAAAAGGTGATGTCATCTTCGTCGACAGATGAAGTTGTCGGCGCGGCGGCGTCGTATGCGGACGTAATGTATGCGGACGATATTGTACTCTTAGCAGATAGCCAGGAAGATTTACAAACTTTGCTTAATTGCTGTGGAGACGAAGGAGACGCTCTAGGACTCAGTTTTAGCGCAACTAAATCAGGTGTGATGATTTTTAACGATACAACTGATCAGATGCTTACAATACAAGGCCACGAAATACTCACAGTGGCCGAATACAAATACGTCGTGATATGGCTAAACGAAGGGCAGGTATACACGGAAAAGCATGAGCAGGCTCTTAGGGCAAAAGGACGAAGAGACGCCGGGATAATGAAACATAGGGCATTATGGGGGTACAACAAATATGAAGTACTAAGAGGTATTTGGAAAGGAATAATGGTGCCGGGACTTACTTTCGGCAATGCGGTTCTGTGCTTAAGGGCAGAAGTTCAGTCGAGATTAGACGTAAATCAGAGAGCTGTTGGAAGATTAGCACTAGGTGCCCACGGCAAAACCACAAACGAGGCAGTACAAGGGGATATGGGCTGGGCATCGCTAGAAGCACGGGAAGCTAAGAGTAAAATACTATATGAAGAACGCCTGAGGAAATTGGACGATAACAGATGGGCAGCTAAGGTATTTAAATATTTATACAGAAAGAACGTTCACTCACAGTGGCGGAAAAGAACTAGAAAACTAACCAGTAAGTATGCCGGTCATGAGGACGGAGAAAGAAAGAGCATTAAACGACAGGTTAAAAACGCGGAAGTTAAAAATTGGATGAATTCAATGGAAAAGAAACATAGTGTAGAACTATATCGATTCTGGAAAAGGCAGATCAGGAAAGAAGTTTTCTATGATAATTCAAGAGGCAGTGCCCTACTTTTTGAAGCTAGATCAGGGTGTCTTAGAACGCGGAGCTACAAAAAGAAATTTAACGAAGAAGATGACACATGTGCATTGTGTGGTAGATCTGTGGAAACAATTGAACACCTCATAATCAAATGTGATGGTATCCATCCGGATGTCGATGCAGGCACCGTCCCTCTGCCTGAGGCCCTAGGCTTTAAAGATAACAATGGTCATGTAAATAAATCTGCAGTGGAAGT